>NW_004444234.1:1199726-1220364 GCF_000243295.1 Trichechus manatus latirostris
TCACCCCATCACATCATGGCAAAAGTCTTAACTCCAAGTCCAAAATCCAAAAATTCCTCTTCGTCTGTGAAATCTAGAATACAAGTTATCTGCTTCCAAAGGTACAATGGCAAAACAGGCACAAGCTAGACATTTCCATTACAAATGGGAGAAACTGGAGGAGAAGAAGGGATAATAGGCACCAAGCAAGTCAGCAGAACACATTACGTTAGCTGTCAAGACTTTGAAAATAAACCTCTGTTTTCTGAGACAATTTACACAATAGCCCTGCCCTCCTCACTCTAGGTATTAGCCACACTCTCTGGATTCTGAGTGGAGTCCCCTTGGCCCTGGGCTTCAGCTCCACCTTCCAGGCCCACTGGGACAGCAACTCTGCTCCCTTGGCTTTAGGGGCACCGTTCTCCCAGTCCATCGGAGTGACATCTCCACCCTTAGAAGCACCAGAGTCCATGGCTCCACCCTTTGAAACCCCAGAGGTCATGGCCATACCTTCTGGGACTCAGGAAGCTCAGCTTCTTGTGTCCCTTGTCTCTTCAGCTTTTGCTTCTTTTTCCTGTGGCTTCTTGGCCCTCGGGCCTCACGCCCATATCTGCCCTGCTGAGGCAAGTGTTCCAAAGCTCAGTACCTCCACCGGTAAGTGCCCAGAGGCACCCCACTCCACTAGGAAGCCTCCTGCTCACAGGCACTCAGCTCCCTTTCTCCATGGGTCGGCAAGCCTAGTTCCACCGATAAGTACCCAGAGGCACCCCACTCCGCCAGGAAGTCTCCTGCTCACAGGCACTCGGCTCTCTGGCTCCGTGGGTTGGCTCCAGCACCATCTTGCACAAGTCTCCTGGTTCTGCTGCTGTTGGTTCTCTGTCGCTGCCGCTTCTTTGCTGCTGCAGGTCTGCTGCTGCTGCTTCTCTGCCACTGCCGCACCTCTATACATTCACAGTTTTAAAACTGCTTCCACATTTCAGGTGTCTGTTAGAGCAGCACCCCACTCTCTCAGTACCAAATTCTGTCTTGATCATCTAGTGCTGCTACAACAGAAATACCACAAGTGGATGGCTTTAACAAAGAGAAATTTATTTCTTCACGGTAAAGTAGGCTAAAAGTCCAAATTCAGGGCGTCAGCTTCAGGGGAAGGCTTTCTCTCTGTCGGCCTTCTCATCAATGTTCCCCCGGGCTAGGAGCTTCTCTGCGCAGGGACCCTGGTCCAAAGGACACGCTCTGCTCCTGGCACTGCTTTCTTGATGGTATGAGGTCCCCAAGACAGTCTCTTTAACAAATGGTGCTGACATAACTGGATATCTATATGCAAAAAACTGAAACAGGACCCATATCTCACACCATGCACAAAAACTAACTCAAAATCGATCAAAGACTTAAATATAAAATTGAAAACAATAAAGATCATGGAAGAAAAAATAGGGACAAGGCTAGGAGCCCTAATACATGGCATAAACACAGTACAAACCATAAGTAACAATGCACAAGCACCAGAAGAGAGACTAGATAAATGGGAGCTCCTAAAAATCAAACACTTATGCTCATCAAAAGACTTCACCAAAAGACAACCTACAGACTGGGAAAAAAATTTTGGCTACAACAAATCCGATCAGCATCTAATCTCTAAAATCTACAAGATACTGCAAAACCTCAACAACAAAAAGACAAATAACCCAGTTAAAAAATGGGCAAAGGATATGAACAGGCATTTCACCAAAAAAGATATTCAGGCGGCTAACAGACGCATGAAGAAACGCTCATGATCATTAGCCATTAGAGAAATGCAGATCAAAACTACAGTATCATCTCACCCCAACAAGGCTAGCATTAATCCAAAAAACAGAAAATAACAAATGCTGGAGAAGTTGTGGAGAGACTGGAACACTTATACACTGTTAGTGGGAATGTAAACTGGTACAACCACTTTGGAAATCGATTTAGTGCTTCCTTTAAAAGTTAGAAATAGAAGTACCATAAGTTCCAGCTATCCCCCTCCTTGGAATATATCCTAGAGAAACAAGAGCTTTCACATGAATAGATATATGCACACCCATGTTCATTGCAGCACTGTTCACAATAGCAAAAAGATGGAAGCAACTTAGGTGCCCATCAACTGATGAATGGATAAACAAACTATGGTATATCCACACAATGGAATATTATGCAACGGTAAAGAACAATGATGAAGCTGTGAAACATTGTATAACATGGTGGAAGCTGGAACTTATTATGCTGAGTGAATTTAATCAGTCATAGAAGGACAAATACTGTATAAGACCACTATTATAAGAACTCAAGAAAAGGTTTAAACACAGAAGAAAATATTCTTTGATGGTTACGGGGGTGGTGAAGGAGGGTGAGGTTATTCACTAACTAGATAGTAGATAAGAATCATCTTAGGTGAAGGGAAAGACAGCACACACTACAGGGGAATCCAGTACAACTGGACTAAACCAAAGCTAAGAAGTTTCCTCAATACAATCAAATACTTTGAGAGATAGAGTAGCAGGTATGGGGGGTCTTGGGACCATGATTTCAGGGGTCATCTAGGTCAATTGGCATAACAAAGCTTATTAAGAAAATGTTCTGCATCCTACTTTGGTGAGTGGTGTCTGGGGTCTTAAAAGCTTGCAAGCAGCCATCTGAGATGCATCAATTAGTCTCAACCACTTGGAGTAAAGGAGAATGAAACACCAAAGACACAAGGAAAGTATTAGCCCAAGAGACAGAATGGGCCACATAAACCAGAGACTACATCAGCCTGAGACCAGAAGAACTAGATGGTGCCTGGCTACCACCAATCAATGTCCTGACAGGGAACACAACAGAGGGTTCCTGATGGAGCAGTAGAAAGATGGGATGCAGAACTCAAATTCTAGGAAGAAGACCAGACTTAATGGTCTGACTGAGACTGGAGGCTCCCCAGAAAGCATGGCCCCTGGACTCTATCACCCCAGAACTAAAACAGTTTCTGAGGCCAACTCTTCAAACAGGGATTGGACTGGACTGTGGGACATAAAGTGATACTCGTGAAGAACGTGCCTCCTAGTCAAGTAGATACAAGACACCAAGCAGAAGCTTCTGTCTAGAGGTGAGATGGAAAGGCAGAGAGAGTTAGGAGCTGGTTGAATGTTCATGGGGAATCAGGGACGGAAAGGAGGAGTGTGCTGTCCCAGAATGGGGTGAGCGGTTGCGGTCTCATAACAATGTATGTAAAAAAAAAACATTTGTATGGGAGACTAACTTGAAATGTAAACTTCATTTAATTACAACAATAACAAAAAAAGAAAAATGAGCTTAACATTTCTCCTCATTAACATTGTTAAGTGTTTGACTATAGACTACTACTTCCATAGCAGAGTCCCTGTGTGGTCCAAACTGGTAAGAAGCTCCACTGCTAACTGAAAGGTTGGTGGTTCAAGTCTACCCAGAGGCATCTTGGGAGAAATGACTGGGGATCTACTTTTGAAAAATTGGCCATTGAAAACCCTATGGAGCATCATTCTATCTGACACATGAGTCAGAATCAACTTGGCAATAATTGGTTTTGGTTTTACTTCCATAGTAAAATCCTCTAAAACCTTAGAAAACATCAAAAAAAAAAAAAAAAAAAAAGAGCTTTCCTTCATGATGAATCCCTTGTTTATTTTCATTTCTAAATAGTATTCTTTCTTTAACTCTCTCCTTACTGAATCACTTAATTTTTCCCTAATAAGGAGTGTCCTTTTTTCTCTTTTTACTTTATACATAGGTCCTCTCTCAGATTTTCTCCACCATTTCCCCCTTCTGAAACATATACCTTCCAATATAGGTCTCACTAACTTTTTTACTCAGCAGTCATTTCGCATGAAACTTCTCTTTAGGTAACCAGATCCCTGGATAAAAGGTTTTAAAAGTGCTTTCAGGTGTTCTGTACATAGTCTTATAAATTTACCTGTAACTACTATGGAGTTCCTGGGTAATGCAAATGATTAACAAGTTCAGCTGCTAACTGAAAGGTCGGAGGTTCGAGTCCATCCAGAGGCACTTCCAAAGAAAGGCCTGGCAATCTACTTTTAAAAAATTATTGTAAACCCTATGGAGCATAGTTCTACTTTGACAAACATGGAGTCGCCATGAACCACAACGAACTCTGCAGTAACTGGTTAACTAGTAACCATGATATCATTCCCCAAGCTTTTTAAGAGCAGAAATGATATACTTTTTCTACAATGTATGCCCAGATCTTAGCAAAATCATCAGCAAAAAGTAATTGCCCAGTAATTATTTTTGGAAAAAAAAAATCATAATCATATGAATGAGAACAGTTTGAGTTCCAAATTAACTCTATGATTTAGAGCTACATTACCGGGGGTCAGCGACTCACAAATTTCATTACTACAGTGCTATTATTTTGTTTCTGATTTAACCCAATTTAATATGTAGAAAACTCATGAAAAGAGAGAACACTAAATTCCCTGAAATAACTTAAGCAGTAAACTTTAGATTTCTATTTTTCCTTTTATTCTCCTGCAATAAATTGATTATTCAACATATGCCTGTAATTTTTGTGTGATGTCCACTGGCATTTCCACTGGTGTATTTGTGATCTAAATTCCTTTATTCTGTTGAAATCAATTAATAAACTGTATGGCAAAATTTTATGTCAACATCAAGCAAATTACTCCCACGATTGAAATGAAATTATTTGGTATCTAGCCTTAGACACTATTGTAAAAGACAAGCCACTCAGGTAGAAATAATTAACACAGGGCTTCTGTAAAACTTGTTAGCTAACATTTGATATATGTCAAAAGCTGTAAACAGAAAATTAGCTAAAGTAATTTTTAGCTTTAGAAAATATGTATACTTGCAGATATATTTTCATCTGTTACAATAGTTCCACAAGGTGCTTTTTTAGTGCATAGAATTTAATAATGAAGAAGTAGGAAAAATGTTTATGAAACTTTATTCTTTTCCCTTTGTCTATTTACATTTTTTATCAAGTAATCTCAGTGAAACTTGGAATATATCATTTCCGTAAAAGCAGCTACTATACTTCTTTGTGTTTTCTGTCTTTAAATTTTGGTCCTATAGTAGCAGTCCTGTAATTGTATTTTCTTGATCTTCAAGATGCAGTCTTCCCCACCATCTGCTTCAAGTAGGTAAGACCTGCACAGAGGTCTTTTGATATCATCTGTCCTCATAAGTATTTTATTACTAGCTATATTGATATGTAAGACAAGATTTTATATTTGATGCATATTTCACTTACATATGCACCTACTGCTCATTTATTGACTATCTTGTTATCTGACGTTTCACATTTACAACAATAGTAAAAAATCTACTATTTGTGAAGACGTGAGGCTGGCTGTGATGGTCAAGCTTGTGTGTCAACTTGGCTGGGCCATGATTCTCAGTGGTTTGGCAGTTATATAATGATATAATTTGGTAATTATGTAATAATGTAATCATCCTCCATTTTCTAATAACAACCTGGTCTCTGGAACCTAATCTTGTCAATAAGTGAGGACTGGATGTAGTTCTCAATCTTATAAAAAAAAAAATTATTGACAATGTCAAATGAAAAATGCCCAGAAATTTTAACTAGCAACACATTTAAGAGAACAGTTTTGCACTGTTGAGTGATTTTCAGTCTCATTTGACTGATTTTCTTGAGTTAAATATTTGTCCTTTACTCAGCTTTTAGAAGAAATTTCTCAGGTAATCAGAAAGTTAATGAAATAGTTGTTCTTTTAATAAAAAATAGATAATTTCAAAACACTTTGCAAATAAATTCTTTATATTTAGACTGGACAGTCAATCTGCACTTTTTATGTTTTATGGTTTCCAGTATTTCTTTTTGATTATTATTTTTTGCTATAAATGATTTAAGTCAATTAAAGGAATAGCTAGACTAAATCACATTTTCTTGTTCCTGGTGATTGATAGCATATATTATTGACATCAAATTGGAGATAGAAACGAAAGCACTTATCTTCAGTCAATCCACTACATATACCTTCTATGACTTAGATTATAATGCAAGTGTGGCAGTATAACAGAAGCTGGTTGTCAAAAACAGCTTTCTGAAGATGTAAATATCTTGGAATAGGTTTAAAAAGAAAATTTGCTTTATAAGGGCAGGTGCATGACAGAGAAAGAAATGGAGAATAAGGCTGATAAAAAAATAAAAGAGTTAGCATTAATTATTTTAACATACATTGAGTGTATTCTTCTAGATGCTGTGAAAGACATTATTAAATCTAACATAAGTTCAATATCCAAGGAAAATAATATTAAATATAAAAATGGAATAAAAGTATGAAATATGACATACAAAAAATAGTAATGATATTCAAATCTTCCATATTTATGCATTCTTTAAGACTCAGTTAAGAAGATTCTTTCTACAGAAAATATTTCCTTATTGTTGTTGTTAGGTGTCATCGAGTCAGTTCCAATTCATAGCAACCCTATGTACAATGGAACGTAACACTGACCGGTCCTGTGTCATCCTCACAATCATTGCTATGTTTGAGCCCAATGTTGCAGCCACTGTGTCAATCCATCTCATTGATGGTCTTTCTCTTTTTCAATGACCCTCTACTTTACCAAACATGATGTCCTTCTCCAGGGACTGATCCTCCTGATAACATATCCAAAGTACGTGAGACAAAGTCTCGTCATCCTCACTTCCAATGAGCACTCTGGCTGTGCTTTTTCCAAGACAGACTTGTTCATTCTTCTGGCACTCCATGGTATATTCAATATTCTTTGCCAACATCATAGTTCATAGCATTAATTCTTCTTTGATCTCCCTGTGTATAAAAAGCAATTAAAAATGTCATGGCTTGGGTCAAGCACATCTTACTTCTCAAAGTGACATCTTTGTTTTTTAACACTTTAAAGAGATCTGTTGCAGCAGATTTTCCCAAAGCAACACATTGTTTGGTTTCTGGACTGCAGCTTCCTAGTAAAATGAAATCCTTGACAACTGCAATCTTTTCTCCAGTTACCATCATGTTGCTTATTGGTCCAGTTGTGAGGAATTTTGCTTTCTTTATGTTGAGGAACAATCCATACTGAAGGCTGTAGTCTTTGAACTTCATCAGTAAGTGCTTCAAGTCCTGTTCACTTTCAGCAAGCAAGGTTGTGTCATCTGCAAATTTCAGGATGTTAATGAGTCTTCCTCCAATCCTGATGCCCAATTCTTTGTATAGTTGAGCTTCTTGGATTATTTTCTCAACATACAGATTGAATAAGTATGGTGAAAGGATACAACCTCGACATACACCTTTCCTCATTGTAAACCATGCAGTATCACCTTGTTCTGTTTTAGTGACTGCCTCTTGGTCTACGTGCAGGTTCCTCACGTGTACAATTAAGTGTTCTGGAATTCCAGTTCTTTGCAATGTTATCTATAATTTGTTATGATCTGCACAGTCAAATACCTTTGCATAGTCAATGAAATACAGGTAACATCTTTCTGGTATTCTCTGCTCTCAGCCAAGATCCATCTGACATCAGCAATGATATCCCTGGTTCCAAGTCCTCTTCTAAAACTGGCTTGAATTTCTGGCAATTCATTGCCAATGTACTCTGCAACCATTTTTGAATTATCTTCAGCAATATTTTACTTGTGTGTGACATTAGTGATATTGTTCAATAATTTCTGCATTGTATTGGATCATGTTTCCTCAAACCCTCAAAATATATATTTCATATGGTGTCCCTCATAAGATCTCCCATAGGACCTTGTGTACACAGGGGACTGAATGTTCATGGCCCAGACAGATCCATTGTATTAGCTTTGTGTTCACACCTCCCTTCTTCCTTCACCCCTCCACTCCACTCCAAGCTATAAGCATCTCAAAATTCAGACTGTTTGCCCTTTGGCATAGGTACAGCACTGCCTCTTTGTGGGTGGTTGGAAGTGTCTGCTACTCTATGTCTCTACACCAACCCATTCACTCCCTCACATTCTCAGGTGACCAGTGGTCTATGTCTGATGTGGGAGTACCAAAGCTCAGCTCTTTTGCTTCCATCTGGAACAAATTTAGTAGTAATTTGCATTTCATAGTTCCTCCTGGGATCAGCTGAATTTGCAACTTTGTCTCAAATTCCACTCCTGCTAAATTCTCCTTTTGTATCCTGCTTTCTCTACTCTCTTTTGGAATTCTCTTGTGAGTTCTTCTTTAATAAATCAATTGCACCCAGATCTTTAGCTTATGGGTCTCTTCTCAGAGAACCCCATGTAAGACAAGTACCTTTTTCATTATACTTATCAAACTGCATTATCCTAGGTGTTTAGTGGTTAACTGAGGACTATGAACTCTTTATCTTTGTGTCTCCTAACAGCAAACCTAATCGATTCCAATTGACTAAACATAGAATAATTAAAATATAGAGAAGGTTGACAAAAATAATATAAAGAAAAAAAGTAAATCTCAACTGTTGGAAATTTGACCCAGACTCAGAAAGAATAATCCCATTGCCGTCGAGTCGATTCTGACTCATGGTGATCCTATAGGACAGAGTAGGACTACCTCATAGGGTTTCCAAGGAGTGCCTGGTGGATTCGAACTGCCGACCTTCTGGTTAGCAGCTGTAGCTCTTAACCAATAATACAAGAGAGTTTATAAAATTTGGAATAATTAGCTCTTTAGAAAACTGTCTCAGGATAAATTTTCAGTAGGCAGAAGGAAGTATGATATGGAAATAAACTAGTTGTGTTTGATTTTATCAAACATTAAGCTAATATGAGAGAAAACCAACTTAGAAAAAAAAAATGACCTGAAATGCATGTCATGTGTTTAAATATATTGGAAAACTGAAATGTATCATGCTTTATAGATCCTGGGTTTTATTTTACTTATCCCTGATTACCAAGCCTGAACACTTTTAATATATGACTATTACAATCACATTCGTAGTATTACTGTGACAGGTATGGTGAAGAAAAACGGCAGAAAATATGTTTTTTCCAACTATTTGTCATTTAATAGGAATTTTTAATTTAAACACATGTCATTTCATTGCATGTTTATTCTATGTCAGGCACTACTCAGCACTTCATATGAATTAGTTTATTTAATTCTGATTAAAGATGAGAAAACTGAGGGGATAGACAGAATAAATAAGTTCCCCTGGCTCACATAGATGGTTAATTGTTGCATAGTCATTTCAACCCAGATATTGTCTCCAGAGTCTGGATTTGTAATTCTCAACTTTTACAGGAACCTATAAAAAGATAATGTCATCACATTAGAATGCTGGTGGAAGGGTGCAAGTGTTTAATAAATACTAATATGCTTCAGGTGCTTTGTATGCCTTGTATCAGTTATGCTCCCTCCATACTAGTTCTCTGACTTAGGTATCTGTATTGTATAGTTGAAAAATCAGAATTATGTAGTGGATAAGCAATTTGCTTATTCTTTAGTAGTGGAATATGAACCTGTCTAATTTCAAATCCACAGGCATTGTAATACAAAGAATTTGAGTCATATGCAGAACCTTTGCAAAGGGAAAGCAAAATTCTCATGAACTCTCAAAGTTAACAAATTATTTTAATGAAAATTAATATATTACATACCAAAATAAAGCCAGGTGTAAACTCCATTAAAAAACTTCATTTCTAATTTAAAAATCACAAATTATATAAACAAAACTAGTATTAAAATTAAAGTTAGCATAAATTTCACATTAAAGTTTACATCACACTGAAAAATAAATCAATTCATTATTTATTTGGTTTAATCAGTTTTAGAGTTTACCCCCAAATATAGTAATGAAAATCTTAAATAAATTCACATTTACAACAAAAAACTTCTTCATAGCATACTTACTACTACTACCTCAGCAGCTGGTATGTTAAAAATTAGTATCAAGGCAGTGCAGTACATGCAATAGAATGTAATTTTGGTGGTGACCACAGATTCATAGTTGGACACATCTTTCAGACTGTATGTTGTATAACGATTCACTTCTCCAAACACATTTCTCCTTTTGATCAACTTCAAAATCCTTTTCCCATACAGTGCTCTTGACTCAAATGAATTATTTTTATATTATATCATAATTTATTAGCACAAGAGACAATTAAATAAAATATTATTGTACTATTTTATGTGACAAATTAAATATTTTAAATCAAATATTTCAAGAAAAAGTATTAATCCATGATAATTTATTTTAATTACAATTGATAACTACAAACAAAACAATTGGTCCTTATACATGAATACTGTAAGACTATGAGCCAGTATTGGCAATGTAAATTGATTCTAATCTTTCTGGATGAGAAACTGCTAAAATTTTCTTTGTGCTCTTTACTACTGCAATTTAATTAATGCAAATTTATCCTAAATAGATAATTAGAAACAGTGAAAGTATCGGAGTATAAAAGCATGCTTGAAAGAAAAATATCACAAAAATATCTATATAAATGTGAATATTAGAAAAAAACTGTGTTGCCCTGGTTAAATAACTTGTAATATTGAATATATTGCAGCCATTACAATAATTCTGCAGAGATATATGCAATGATGTCTTTTTTATTGATTTTTTTAATAATTTATATTATTGTATATCTCCTATGTGCTAAAGAGTATCCTAGGTATTGAGAATACAGCAGCGAACAGCATTTATATAGCAACTTCTTTTATAAATCTAAACATCAGATAAATAGTAAAATAAACAGAAAAAGATATTCATGGGTATGGTAGAAAAAGAATAATCAAGTTTCAAAGCTTACAAAAAATGTAATTTGAAAATTCCAAAAAGTCTCTATTCAGATATCCCTAGAAAATAGTTTGTAAGGAAAAGTGGCATAAATATGATTGTAAGGAATAATTAGCATTTTCTTATAGTATGGTGCTTTGAGTTTAGCATTGAATTCTTATGCCTTGGTAAAAATAACAAAATGAGCTAATCTGTGGGGTTTGTATAGTAGATAGACAGAATGAATTGAAATTATGTTTAGAATTTAGAATTGTTTTTAGAATTGAAATAGTGTTTCTCGTAGTATGCATATACACATATATATAAATGTAAACAATTGCAATAACACACATGTATACACACGTATTCTGTAAATCAATGTTACCCTAATTGAAGTCACAAATAAGAGCCAGTACATAATTTAGATTTTCTGGTAACCACATTAATAAGGTGAAAACTAGAAGTAAATTTAATTTTAATATCTCTTTTTCTAAACCAATTTATCCAAAATATTACTATTTCAATATGTAATCAATGTAAAGATTCTTAATGACTATTGTTACCTTCTTTCTTTTTGTTCAACATCCTCAAAATTTTGTATGTGTTTTACACTTACAGCGGATCTCAATTTAAATTAGTCAAATTTCAAGTGCTTGGTAATTACATGTGACTAGTTACTGTCATTTTGGACAGCACAAATTTTAGGCAAATAAATAAATATTATACCAAAATGTTAAGGAAACATAAAGTAAAGAAGTAGAAAGTTGAATAGAATTAGGAGATTTGAGCTGGCACTTTTTATGTAAGCGCCTATAAGAAATAATTTCTGCTGCTAACCAAAAGGCCAGCAGTTTGAATACACCAGCCGCTCCTTGGAAACCCTATGGGGCAGTTCTACTCTGTCCTGCAGAGTCACTATGAGTTGGAATCGACTGATGGCAACAGGTTTGTTTGTTTTTAACCGGCTAATCTTAATTCTTTCATAGTACATAATATAACCAACTAAAAGTATTGTCAATTGATATATTAAATTTATAATTACATTTCACATATATCCAAAATGAGATTAAATCCTAGAATTTACACTATGTAATTTAGAAAATACTTGTAATTGCAAAGCAACAAAATCAACTCACATCTGTTCCAGGAATATAAATGACAAATGAAGAGGTTGAGGGACTGTAACTATGTAGAAATCTGATTGGAAAATATTGTTCTATTTTAAAGCAATAAGCATACATTTAATTTAACAAATTTCTCCCTGAAATCAATTAACTATTTTAAATAAAACAGTTGCCAATTAAAATATTTCAAGTCCTCACAGATTTATAAAATGTAATGACTTAATTTCTGCTTTAGATTCTGCAAGAATAAAAGCGTTATTACTATACTCCTGACTACCAACACTACCTAACAGGAATCTTAACATCAATAGCCATGATAATGCTCACATTTATTGAACAACCAGTACACCAGGCATTGTTTTAAGTACTTTATGTATTACCCTATACAATTTTCATTGTCCTATTCTAAGACTATTATAAGATATATTATTATAAATTATACTATTATAAAAGGACTGAAGCACGTACTGAGGAAGATCAAAGACCACAGCCTTCAGTATGGATTACACCTCAACATAAAGAAAACAAAAATGCTCACAACGGGACCAATAAGCAACCTCATGATCAACAGAGAAAATATTGAAGTGGTCAAAGATTTCAATTTGCTTGGGTCTACAATCAGCACCCAAGGAAGCAGCAGTTAAGAAATCAAATGATGTACATGCATTGGGCAAGCCTGCTGCAAAAGACCTCTTTAAAGTGTTAAAAAGCAAAGACGTCACTTTGAGGACTAAGGTGTGCCTGACTTAAGCCACAGTATTTTCAATTGCCTCGTATGCATGCGAAAGCTGGACAATAAATAAGGAAGACCGAAGAAGAAGAATCAATACCTTTTAATTATGGTGTTGGCAAAGAATACTGTATATGCCATGGACTGCAGGAAGAATGAACAAATCTATTTTGAAAGAAGTACAGCCAGAATGCTTCTTAGAAGCAAGGATGGAGAGAATTTGTCTCATGTACTTTAGACATATTATTAGGAGGGACCAGTCCCTGGAGAAGGATATCATGCTCAGTAAAGTAGAGGGTAAGCAAAAAAGAGGCAGATCCTCAATGAGATGGTTGACACAGTGGCTGCAACAATGCTCAAGAATAAGAATCACTGTGAAGATGGCACAAGACCAGGCAGTTTTTTATTCTGATGTAGGTAGGGTCTCTATGAATCTGAACCGACTCCACAGCACATAACAACATTATAAGAAAGATGATACACATACATATGGAAAATATCAAGTAGAGCAAAACTAATTGTGTAGTTGTGTTTAGTTTTAAGTGTAAGTAAAAACATGGAAAAGTCAACTTCAGTAAACGCAATGGTTAAGGTTATGCTACATTTCTCTATTTTTGAAGTTTAACCTTGGGATTTATGCTAAAAATGCCTGTGATGCTAATTCAAATTCCACTCTAATTACAGAAGCCTGTAGCTATGAATTTAGCATAGCCTGTAGCTATAATACCTGTCAGGAAATATTTGGGACCAATATTAATTACAATCTAAAAAGACATGAATTTAATTTGTTATGTCTCAAAGAAGTAGCAATTTACATTTTTAAATTTAGAAATACCAACACAATTTTATTTAAGTTATCTAAAGGCATAGATATAATCATTATTTTAAATCTAACTTGGTATTGTGAATGACCTTATGTTGATGTATTTCTGTAGAAAACATTATAAAGACGCAAAACAGAAGATGCGGGAATGAAAAGAGATGCTGTATATAAGGGCCTTAGGCACAGTACTAGGCGTAGTGCCTACTGATAGATACTATGATTTCTTGGAAATAACCCTTATCGGAACAGGGAGAAGATTTTCATGGTAAGTAGATTAATGTGGTGTGTACAAAAGCATCAGAGTAAATTCTTTTCTAAAGATTTAACAATGATCTAACTAACTCTTGCTTTGCTATCCATTAGGCATGAATTAGTGAAGTTTCCTTTTAAAAATGATCTGCCTATACAATCATTACTTTAGCCTGGTTCATTCTGAGTTAATGTAGCCTGAAATATGAATCCAGTGAGTAACACACTTTAGTTTTATTACCAAGATTCTGAGAAAATATCCAGACTTGCTTGGGAAAAGGAGCGTGTCTCCATAAGGTCACAAATTTAACATTTTGATATAAAAAAGGGAAAAAATAATCACAAAAATTTAAATATTCTAAAAATTATGTGGTGATTTTTAAGTTACAAATATAATTATGTAAGCATTTGTTTTCTATACTATATAGGAGTTCTGGTGGCACAGTGGTTAAGAGTTTGGCTGCTAACCAAGAGATAAGCAGTTTGTCTCCACCAGCTGCTCCTTGGAAACACTTTGGGGCAGTTCTGCTCTGTCCTATAGGGTCACAATGAGTCAGACTTGACTCAACAGCAATGAGTTTGGTTTTTGGTATATATATACATGCACAAATTTGTGCATATATTGATATGCATACATATACATGTATATAATGTATATTTTTATATATTTATGTATATAATAAAAGTATACTTAATCCCTGCATTTACAAAGTATAATTATATATGTTTTCAGTTTTTTCTTGGAGTATATTAATGAATATTGCATTACTGTTAATGAATTTTGGAGCCCTGGTGACAGTGGTTAAGCATTCAGCTGCTAAACAACAGGTGAGCAGTTTCAATCCACCAGCCACTCCTTAGAAACCTTATGGGGCAGTTCTACTGTGTCCTACAGGGTCTCTATGAGTAGGAATTGACTCAACAACAACAGGTACAGGTATTAATACATTTTACAAAAAGAATCAGGTTGTGCATATAGGGTTGCCACTTCCTTATTCCTATAACAATATGTCTGAGAATTTTCTGCATTGGTAGATGTAAATATATATATACAAATATATATATATAATTCTTTTGAATAGTATGTAAAAATCAATGTATGTATATGCATGTACTGGAATTTATGTAACTAATATGGTTGTGATGTGACTATGAGTTAGAAATGACATATTCAGTAGGATAGCTTTTCTCAACTTTATACGAGCTGTGTATCAGCCCAAGGATATTTAAGCTTAAATACTTAATTCTTTAAGCTTCAGCGTATTTCTCAGAGCAAGTGCTTTATTTATATACCACCAAATCTTATTAACCCAGAGTGTTTCATAGCAACTGAATTGGAAAATTAAAGTTTTATGTCAGAAAAGATAACAAAAAAAATCTAATCTATTTTCATCACATTTTGTTTTAAAAGTCCTTTAAGTTGTCGACAAATGAAGATGAAACCAGAATTTGAATGTTTTATGTACTTTCAATAATAAGAAATTGCTGACACCTTGACACTATTTTTTTTTTTTCACTATGAAATATTTTTGGCTCTTTTGTAGACACATCATTGGTGATAGAGGTGAAAGCATATCGTAAGTCACTAACAACTACAAAAAAAGTTAAATTCTTCAAAGATTTTGTTGCTAGGCCATGTTATAAAATGACAATGCCTTTTAAGTACAGTTTTAAGAAATGCTTTTCAATTGATATTTCTGATTTTATAATAGAGCATGAGTGGCGTATAACCTGACATGCTGCAATATAGTATGGTACCTCAGCTGAAATATTTGAAATTAATTGTTCTAAAAAACAAAGAGAAAATGGAATGAAAAATTAAAATACATGCTGAATAGGTCATAGATATTTATAGAGTCTATAATTTGCAAAAGTTTTAAGACAGTTTTTATTTCCACAAATGTATCTTCAGGGAAATGTCCAAATAATGACATACAACAGAATAAAATGCTGCCCAATCCTGCACCATCCCCATGATGGGTTGTAGATTTGAACACTGTGATCCAAAGGGTTTTCATTGGCCAATTTAAGGAAGTAGATTGCCACATCTTTCTTCCTAGTCCATTTTAGTCTGGAAATTCTGCTGAAACCTATTCAGCATCATAAAAACATACAATCTGCCACTGACAGACAGGGGGTGGCTGTGCATGAGGTGCTTTGGCCAGGAGCTGAACCAAGCCAATGATGCTGAACTGGTTTCTTCTGCATGGAAGGTGAAAATTCTACCACTGAACACAGAAACAGTACCTAATACATGTTATTTATAAAGTTACAAGAAAGAAAGCCCTGGTGATCTACTTCTGAAAATCAGCCAGATGAAAACCCTATGGATTACAATGGTCTAATCTGAAATCTATCATGGGGATAGAGCAGGACCAACATCCTTTCATTCCATTGTGCGTGGGGTGGCCATGAGTCGGGGGCCAACTTTATACGGCTAGAAACAACAGCAACAGCATAAAGTTAAACATTTTTCTTTGAAGGTCTTTGAAGCTGAAGGATGATATTTTCAACTTCAAACACTAGGAACATTTGGAGACACTTAATAAAATGCTGTCATTCAAAAGATTTAAAAGGGATTTAAATAAACAGGAAACAAAGGAAGCAATGGACAAAAACATGGTTAAAAAGATCCAGATCCAGATATTAGGAGAACTAGAATGGGTTGTTTTAAAATTTTGTTAGCCCTGAACAGAGAAATGTAAGAAAGAGTAAAATAAAATGCTAAATTTTAAAATGCTTTGTTTTATAAAACTAGTTTATAAAATGATTGTTTTATAAGGAAGAAACAAAGGGTAAAAGAAAATAATAAAGATCGCTATATTTAGGTTTTTCATAACATTTGATTATAGAGTCTTTGTATAATTCAGAAAATTCAGGAATATACAGATATAAAATAATGACCAGGATGCTTTCTACAATTGAGAGGCAGAATAGCTTAGTACTAAAGATACCCAGGTCTAGAACTGGTCTATTTGTATGTTCCCACTGATTTCATTTTATATTTAAGTAGCCTTGGCCAAGTTGCATATGATTTCAGGCCTCCATTTTAACATTTCTAAAAGTGGAGATGATTTTTTTTTTTTACTTCATAAAATAGACATAAGAACCAAAAGAAATTATATGAGATGAACTTAGAATCATATCTAACCTATAACTAACATTGTAGTGAAGTGCTAAAATAATAGTTATCATCATTATCATAATTCTTATCGTAATCATATTGATTATCATCAATGCAATAATTAGAGAAGGTGAGAGCCAATGGTTGCTTATCCAAAGAGATGAGAATATGCAGAATCCAAGATTGTGCTGAAAGAGCTGGAGAAATCAGACAGTTAAATTGATAACACTAAAAAGGGGAAGAGTGGGTAGTGGTTTATAAAATGAACACAAGGTATCTAGATTTGTTCTATATGAACTTGAAGGATAACTTAAAAAGAGCTAATTTTACATATGTTCTCCATTCTAGATGTCGTATACTTAAATATAAGCTTTAGAATTGTCCTGGCAAACTTTCAGAAACACTGATAAAAATTAAAAAAAAAATTTAAACAAGAAAATATATCTTAATTAGTTTAGTAAAATATATTCCCCCTGTCTTGTATTTTTAAACATATAAGGCAACCTCTATAGTGTTGATTCTCTAAATCGTCTTAAAATTTCACCTGCAGATAAGATTATTTTTTCAGTGCATATCTTAAGAAGTTGTGGGTTAACTAATAATAAACTTGAATGATTTCTCTTTTGATATCTAAAACATTAGAAAAATATAACAACTACTTTGAAAATTTCTTTGTGAAATAAAGCTAAAAAAATAAACAAAGAAGGAAAAAGTAAACACACCTATAGAAATCTATTTCAGAACAAGATTTGTAAAATGAGCACATTATATTAGAGATATTACCTGAACAGGCTGTAATTTTGACCTTGACAACAGTTTAGCTACTTCCAAGTATAAGTGGTATATAAATTTAATATTTCGATAAATAAAATTACTTACTTTTTTTGGAAAGAGTACAAGTGACATTTTTAAAGCTCCTACAAGATATCAATTCTATTATTAGTTGTTTTATATTCAATTTTATTTTCCCAGTTGACCCATTTGGCATTTATTGCCACTGCCATTTTCAAAATAAGGAAACAGGTTTAGAGATACTAATTGTATGACTGGAACCCAGGTATGACTGGCTTTTGAAACCAATGTATGACTCTTTTATTTCTAATGCCACCTACTTCTTAACTATGATGTTTAGATTTTGGATGTAGTGGTGTTTACAGTTAACTTTACCCAAATAATCTATTCTTTGTCCTTTTTTCTTCTGAGATCACTTATAAAACCTTGGGATTTCCCCATGTTTGAAGTGTTTTTGATGAGAGCTTCAGACTACATCTACCTAACAAGTTATACTTTGAGGTGTCTCAGGTGAGGGCTGACTCTGCATGATACCAGCTGACCTCAGGGGAAGGACATAATTCAATCAATCATGACTATAAGGAGGCACAAATAAAGGCTCTGGGTAGTGAAGCTCCACGGGCTTCCTTTTGGTGATAGACATCGGTGCAGGTTGGAGGTAAGCAAGTCCTTTGGGATATGAAAACTCTGCGTTGGTAACAGTCACAGACTTCATACAAGTCTCTTTATTATTTCTCCTTTTTGCTATAATAAAACTGTTATTGTAAATATAGCACGTTCCTGAATCCTATAAGTCATTCTAGTGAATTATTGAACCTGAAGGAGTAGTGGGAGCCAGCAGTCAGAAGCATGGGGATCCTGGGGACGTCTAAGCTTATGGCTGGCATCCTGAGTGGCTAGATGGAATCCCCAGATTTGTACCCAGCTGGTCAGAAATGAGAGTGTTGTGGAAATCCCTAAGTTTGTGACTAGCATCTGAAGTCTTGGGAAGACTTGGCAGTCTGGAGGACTGTGCATTTAATTTGTGAGATCTGGCCTAGCTCTGGTAGGCTAGGGTCAGAGGAAGAAGTACAGCATGTACGGTTGGAAGTAGAACAGAATTGAATTGAATAGAATTTATTTGGAATTAAATTCCTTCATTCAGTTGGTGTGAGAAGTGGAATAGATTGCACTGATTGATCCTTACAGATGTGAATCAAATCTATGACATTCATTAACTAGTGGTAGATTCTGAACAAGGAACTCATTTTGACTTTTCCCACGTACCTTCAGCTTCCTGATTTTTGCAGGAATTAAAGAGTTACAGTGTTCACTGATAATGCAGTGCCTGGTACAGTACCATGCTTAAGTGCTTAATTAATATTTCTGCCCTGTTTCATTCCAATTATTCTCAGTGAGTGAAGCTAATTTAGAGAATATTTTATTAACATTATTCTAGGTTTCTGGGGGAAATTATTCTGAATACTTTGATAGGTTGCAAATCTTTAGTCCTTAACTGTGTGTCTGAGTTTTGAAAATAATGAAAAGCTGTTTAAGCCTACCACTGCTTAGTAGGTTGGAAGTTAAAACTTGCATACTAAACTTGGGTTTAAAATATGATTACAAAATGATGAGATAGTCACTTGTATGTTTTGTAATCTTGCTCTGGAGGCAATCCTAAAATAGAAATTCCATTATTTTTAGAGATCGTGGCATTGTTTGACTATATTTATATCTGTATTGTAACACATTCACAAAACATGGATGAACCACACCTGTTGGAATGTATATTATTTGTTACTTTTTTTGGTGACCTAATCAATTCAAGTTTAAAGTCACTATACTTATTCCTTAATGACATTCTGATAGCCCCAAGAATTAGCCTTATACAATCACAATCAATCACTTTATTGGACTCAACAAAGAACATTTTGATGTGTCATTATCGCTTAATGAGGACAACACCCTTTAATTAAATCAGCATATTAGGTGGTAGACACTAGAATAAGCAGAGCAGCAGTCTTTATCTTTGTCAGCCATTGATAGAAATTATGCTATACTTTTTCTTGCCCCCATTAAGCTTACCAAGTTTTTGTTTCATTCTATCTAAATGCTAATGTTGGACAGGTGGTTGTCATATTTAGAATGATGTGCAAATGAGCGCTAACTAATGTGTAATACATCCCAGGCAGTCCTGTTAAAGGGAGAACAATAATGAGCCACCTGGACAGCTGACTACAGCATCTCTGTATAGAAGAGGTCCACACTGCACTATCCAAAATAATTTGAGCAAAACATATTTTGGAATTTTTCAGATACTTAAAAAGGTTAAATGTGCATATGTTAGCTATTAGGCAAGAAACTCATTATAATCTGGGCAAGCACCTCATAACTAAAGACATTAACATTTCTGCAGAAAAACAAAACGATTCACACTAAGTGAATAATACCAAAATACAGCTTCCTGTTAAATTAAGGCAGATTTTGATTCTAAATAACTAATAAAAAATTCTTTTATTTTCAGACTTCTTAGATTTTGAAACTGCAAATAATGGGTTATGGATTTGTACCATTATTGAATTTAGGGGGCTATTGGCAGACACATTTGGGAAGCTTTTCTAACTATAACACTGACATTTTATTTACACATGAGAAAATGAGTTTAATAGCAATATTCTGCTCATTGCAAAACTCAAAATTCTGGTTAATTCTATGAGTGTATAATAACAAATTTAACAAAAATTAAATTTTGTTATAAAACTTTTCAGTAGCAAAGAGTTGTATAGCTTCTATTTCTCTTTCTCAATGGCATGCTACTAACTGTGCGAAGATGAGAATGAGAGAAGTCTCCCACAATTCCCAATTTTTAAGTGCTTTATATTCCAGAAAACAGCCTCAAGTCTCTGGAAATATAATTTGTTTTTACATTAGTTTAATACAAAAGCATTTTATTATTTTTCCCAAAAATATGTTACAATATATTTCCCATATATTCTCTTTTTCCATTGCACTTGTCAAAGTTCAGGCTTTATTCTTCATGTTTAAAAAAAATATTTTACCACACATTCTAAAATAGCTCACTTTAGCATATTTTTTCAACAGCTCAAGACATTCTTAATCTT
>NW_004444234.1:1221797-1238354 GCF_000243295.1 Trichechus manatus latirostris
ACGACTCTTATTTCTCTAGGATATATTCCTAGGAGTGGGATTGCTGGATCGAATGGTATGTCTATTTCTAGTTTTCTGAGGAATCAATTTTAATTAAGCTTAATCATGGTCTAATAGCTTAGGGCTTGTTAGAGAAGCAAACTGCCTTGATTTCAATCCCAATTATGCCAATTGCTATTGACCTAAAGCAAATGAAATATATCTGTGCTTCATTGGGCCCACCTGCAAAATGAAGGTCATACTAATGCCTACCTAATACGATTATTGAATAAATTAAATGCCTTGTTACATGTAAGTCTCTTAGAAATACTGCCTGGCACAAAAGTTGGACTCTACGGCAACTGATTATTAATTAATGTTGAATCTTATTATTATTTTCTTATTTTCATCATTAGTATGGTCATCAATATTACCATTATCATCCTTTATTTGTTTTTCAGGGTGTCTCTTATATAAATTATTTCCAGTATGCCTTCAGAATTATCTTTATAAAGGCATAAGAAAAACCCATTGCCAGAGTTGATAACGACTCATAGCGACCCTATAAGACAGAGTAGAACTGCCCTAGAGGGTTTCCAAGGAGCAGCTAGTGGATTCATGCTGCCAACCTTTTGGTTAGCAGCCAAGCTCTTCTACCACTATGCCAGCGGGGCTCCTTTTATTAGGCCAGTCCTGGTCATTATCTTCTGATTCCCTAGGGGATAAATATTGTAGTATTGTCCGAGGTGTTGTTTCCAACATCAGCCGTTTTTTCATTTGTTTTTATACCCTATATGGTAGCCCCAAACAGAATAATCACTATACTTCTGAACAAGTCTGTACCAATTCCTGTACTCATATTATGTCTACTTAAATGAGTGCCTTTACTTCATTCTTCATAAAATAAAACTCATTCTTTAATGTCCCAGTCAACTGTTACTTTGTGTTTAAAATCTTAGCTTACTGAGCGTAATTGTAAGAATATCACATTAAAATTTGAAAATCATTCTGCTTATAGAAATATAAGAAACAACATGTAATTTGAGTTTTTTTATATTTTCATGATGTTATTAATATCATATGTTGTGTCATTTGCATATTGCAAGTCAGTAATGAGCCTTCCTCCAAAACTGATGTTGCATTTTTCTTCATATTCTCCAGCCTTCAGAACAGATTATAGCCTTCAGTATTGATTATAACCCAATATAAAGAAAACAAAAATCCTCACAACTGGAACAATAAGCAACGTCATAATAAACAGATAAAATGTTAAAGTTGTAAAGGACTTTATTTTATTTGGATCAACAATCAACACTCATGGAAGCAAAAATCAAGAAATCAAAAGAAGCATTGCGTTGTGCAAATCAGCTGCAAAAGACCTCTTTAAAGTGTAAAAAGCAAAGATGTCACTATGAGGAATAAGATGAGCCTGACTCAAACCATCATATTTTTAATAGCCTCATATGCTTGTGAAAGATGGACAATGAAACAAGAAGACCCAAGAAGAATCGATGCATTTGAGCACTGGTGTTGGAAAAGAATATTGAATTACCATGGACTTCCAGAAGAACAAACTAATCTGTTTTGCAGAAGTACAGCAGAATCCTCCTTAGAAGCAAGGATGGCAAGATTTTGTCTCACTTTCTTTGGAAATGTTATCAAGAGAGACTAATTCCTAGAGAAGGATACCATGTTTGGTAAAGTAGAGGTTTACGAAAAAGAGGAAGACCCTCAATGAGATGGATAGACATTGGCTGTAACAATGGGTTCAAACATACTTAGTATTATGAGGATGGCAAAGGACTGAGTAATGTTTCGTTATGTTATATGTGGGGTTGCTGTGAGTCAGAACAGACTTGATGGCACCTAACAACAACAATAACAACAATATTAATATTATAAATCTTTATTTTCTAAAGCATTCTTATTTTTTTTGTTGCTCTACACATCTTTTTTTCATATTTTTGTAAACTTCAGGGTTTTTTCTTCCTAAATTTAGTCTTAAAATACAGTAACTCTCTTTCTTTTGACAGAAATGTTAACTATGTGCTCTCCTTTTACCATCGCTAATTCAACTTTTAAGTCCTGTGCTCAATTTGTGGGATAAAGCCGAGGAATAAGCTTTGTCCCAAACGTTCCTCTAATAAGACGCTGTATCTTCTCTAATAATAAATAATATATACTTATGAACATATTTTATATGTGTGTATATATGTGTGTGTATATATATATATAAAACATGTGTGTATATATGTGTGTGTGTATATATATATAAAACCAAAAACCAAATCCTTTGCCATCAAGTTGATTCCGATTCCAACTCATAGTGACCCTACAGGGCAGAGTTGAACTGCCCCATAGGGTTTCCAAGGAGCAGCTGGTGGATTCAAACTGCCAACCTTTTGGTTAGCAGCCTTAGCTCTTAACCACTACACCATTAGGGTTTCCATCTATGTGTGTGTGTGTGTGTGTGTTAGCTTGTTAGCTGCTAACATCAGATGGGACACAACAACAGATATATATATATATAGAGAGAGTGTATTATATATTAAGTTTTATATATTTATATTTGTTAATATAATTATTAATTATAGTTTATATGCCTTTACATTATATATCAGTTGCAGTTGAGTCGATTCTGACTCATAGAGACCCTATAGGACAGAGTAGAACTGCCCTATAGGGTTTCTAAGACTGTAACCTTTATGCAAGCAGACTGTCACATCTTCTTCCCACAGAGAGAAACCTAGTGAGTTTAAACCATTGATCTTTCACTTAGCAGCTGAGAGTTTAATCACTGTGCCTCCAGGATTCTTGATACAAATATAGAAATATGCAATTATATAAACTATATATAATCATAAATTTATATGAAATATATAAATTACATATAAAACCAACAAAAACTCATTGCTGTCGAGTAGATTCTGACTTATAGTGACCCTAAAGGACAGAGTAGAGCTGCCTCATAGCGTTTCCAAGGAGCAGCTGGTGGATTTGAACTGCCAACCTTCTGGTTAGCAGCCTGAGCTCTTAACCACTATACCACCAGTGCCATAAATTATATGTAAATAATATACATAAATATTTAAGAAAATCCAAATATGAAACAAGAAGTAGCTCAGCAAACTTAAAAAGTGCTGGCTGATTAAAAAAAAAAAGCAGTATGTTCTAAATCAGATGAGAAGAGTGCAGTGTTAAAAGGTTCCTATACACATCAAAAACCATCCTGTTTAATTTTTTCTAAAATTTGAGCTTTCTCACTGTTGTTATTGTTAGGAACAAGTGAGTGATTCAGACTCACAGCAATCCTATGTACAGAAGAATGAAACACTGCTCAGTCTGCGCCACCCTCACAACCACTGCTATGTTTGAGCCTATTGTTGCAGCCACTCTGTCCATCCGTCCCATTGAGGGTCTTCCTCTTTTTTCACTGACCCTCAACTTTGCTAAGCATGATGTCCTTCTCCAGGGACTGAGCCCTCCTAATAAGATGTCCAAAGTATGTGAGACAAAGTCTTGCCATCTACACTTCTAAGAGCATTCTAGCTGTACTTCTTCCAAGACAGATTTGTTCTTTCTTCTGGCAGTCCGTGGTGTAGTCAATATTCTTCACCAACACCATAATTCAAAGGTATCAATTCTCCTTCGGTCTTCCTTATTCATTGTTCAGCTTTTGCATGCATATGACATGACTGAAAATACCATGGCTTGGGTGAGGTGAACCTTTGTCCTCAAAGAGACAACATTGTTTTTCAACACTTTATAGAGGTCTTTTGCAGCAGATTTGCCAAACGTAATACGTCGTTTGATTTCTTGACTGCTGCTTCCATGAGTGTTAATTGTGGATCCATGTAAAATGAAATCCTTGACAACTTCAATGTTTTCTCCATTTTTCATGATGTTGCTTATTGGTCCAGTTGTGAGGACTTCTGTTTTCTTTATGCTGAGGTGTAATCCATACTGAAGGCTGTAGTCTTTGTTTTTCATCAGTAAGTGCTTCAAGTCCTCTTCACTTTCAGCAAGCAAGGTTGTATCATCTGCATATCGCAGGTTGTTACTGAGTCTTTTTCCAATCCTGATGTCATGTTCTTCTTCATATACTCCGACTTCTCTGATTATTTTGGTGAAAAAAGACACTGATTATCATTGTTCTTCTTAGCACTGTAGAGTTGGTCCTTGGTCACAGTGACCCCATGAACAACAGAAGGAAACAATGTCTGGTCCTTCATCAAACCCATTGTTTTGGGATTAGACTGTTGTGATCCACAGAGTTTTCATTGGATGATTTTTGGAAGTAGATCGACAGGAATTTCTTCCTAGTATATCTTAGTCTGGAAGCTTTGCTGAAATCTATTCAGCATCATAGCAACAGGCAAGCCTCCAATGACAGATGAGTGTTGGCTGCACGCGATGTGCCCTGGCCAGGAATTGAACCCAGGTATCCTGAATGGAAGGTGAGAATTCTACCACTAAGCCACTACTGTCCACATGATTATCACTGTAGTTTCTCTCTTTTAACTGGATAATATTAACTTTAACTGCTGTGATGTGATTTGTATTTAGTGAAAACATAGAAGGAAAAAGAGAAAAGCACAGAGAACACTATTCTCCAGAGAATCTCTTTTGAGAATGAGATACATCCCTAATCAGATAGAGTAAACACTGTATGAACATTAGCATAGAATTGTAAGTGCAAGATGTTAGGAATTCTGAAAAAGAAACACCACATAAATGCAATTGAGCAGACCCTGTCAGCATGCCATTAGGATATATACAAAGCTTCCTAATTGTAGTTCAGAGGAGAAAACATGTCAAGATCCCCTCTTTCTGAGACAGTAGAAGGGCTGGCCAAGTTTCCCAAATGATGGCAAAATTTAAAAACAAAAGAAATCATTTCAATTATTCATACAAAAATAAAGGTAAAATTATTATTACATAAAACTACCAAACTAATGGAACTATAAAAAAGGATCAATGCTATAATTCAAGCAAAGTCCCTGACACCGAGAAGTAACTCTGCAGTTTCAAAGACCACTCTACATTCCAAGAGAATCAGATCCAGAACACCGAAGGAAAAAAGAAAAAAGCGATCTCCTGTAATGAGAGAGAAAAAGGTTGCTATGGGAGAATGTTTGAATAACATTTAATGTCAGATGATAATAAAAAAATGCAAACATTATGAAGAAAAAAAAATTGACCAAAGGATGTTATATCCTACTAAGTTACTATTTGATTAAGAGCAAAGAAAACGCTTCTCAGTTAGGGATGAACTAAAGGAAGAGTTCCACGAAAACAAAACAAAAACCATACATGATAATGAAATCCAACAAATTAAGAGAAGAATCAGCATAAATATTACTGGAACATAAATAAATCGCAGTAAAAATACATTGGAATATAAATTGGCATTTTATAACTATGGGGATTAGTCGCAGAACAAAATGTAAATAATATAAACAGTGGTAATATATTATAAAAAATATTATTAACAAAGATTAACAGATGGAAGGAGGTACCGTAAAGAAAATTATGGAAGTCTTAATATCAAGATCTTTCACAGATAAAAGTCATTTAGTATTATATAAATTATAAACCCATATTAAAAAATAAACCATAACGATCACAAACTCTAGATGATTTTCATATTACAGGAGAAGGATATTTTAGTTCACTATACTAGCATTTGTGAAAAAACACCTTGTGATGTATGACAGCTCATTTAAAAATTTGTTTCTGTTACATTCGGTTTAAATTTTATTTGCTGTATTACATTAAAATAGCAAGTGTAAGATTATCCAGTTTTTAAAAAAAGCATTTCTAACCATCAATCTACCCATCTATTTCTCATCCTTTTATCTATAAATACATAGAGAAAAATGCTGGAGTGATTTTGCTATTAGACAATAATGTGTATGTTTTCTTATTGATATTGGTATTTTAGGAGCAGTAGTGGTTCGGTGGTAGAATTCTCACCTTCCATGCAGAAGAGCTGGGTTCCATTCCTGGCCAATGCACCTCAAGCACAGCCACCACCCATCTGTAAGTGAAGGCTTGTGTGTTGCTATGATGCTGAACAGGTTTCAGGAGAACTTCCAAACTAGGATAGACTTGGAAGAAAGCCCTGGTGATCGATTTCCAAAACTCAACCAATGAAAATCATGTGGATCACAATGGTCTTATTGCACTGTACACAGGGTCACCACGAGTCGGGGCTTGACTTGATGGCAGCTAACAGCAACTACATTGGCATTTTGGTATTTTGTACATTCATTTTTGTATGTATTGATTAAATTTCTTATAATGGGTGTATATCATTTTTATAAGAATATTAGCTAACATATTCATAAAATGCAATAGTCTCTGCTCATTAGAAAGCTCCCCATAATTATAAAATTATTTCTTAATGTATCTATCGTTTATGATTCAGTATGATTAATCTGGAAAATAATAAACAAAATTTGATATTTCAGATTTCCTCATACTACGTAAGCTATATATACTTTCTAATTCATATTTTGTAATGAAAATAGGACTTTTAGAAAATCAAATATTTGAAGATACACATTGTGAGTCACAGAAAGATAAAAATAAGGGCGATAAGTAGATTATTAAACATTGTTGAGGCTGGGGAAGCAAGGTACTCAGCTATGGTCTTAGGTTTCTTGGAGTCTGACAGAGAAATTGATTATTTGGAATTTTAGAGAAAAGTCGTATTATATATGGAAAGAATAGAGCAGGTAAAAAGCACTTCAATCTTTTCTCCATAAATAAACTATGAGAACTTTATCAAATTACTTAATTTCTCTGTCCCTTAACTGCTATTAACCATGGCAAACATCTGTATCATAGCTCTATACAAGGATTTTAATACAATTACAAAAAATAATGAATTTGAACATACTTTGCACATGTTAAAAAACTCTAGTGTTGTTATAACTAATAGAAAACAAGTGCACACTTTAAATCTATACAAGCACATAGACAACTGTTAATTGCTTTTAACTGTCATTCATCCATCAAATATTTATTGTGAGCCTCTTACTACATATGACAATGGGAAATAAGTGCTATGGAGAAAATCAAATAGGATAAGGATGTAGAGAGTGTCTAAAGTGAATGGGTTTACTTTTTTTTTTTTTTTTTAAGGTTTGTCAGGGATGCTTCACTAATAAGGATAATTTTTATTTGAAAACTGAAATAAGTGAAGGAGCAATGATCCATGAATCTGGGGGAAACACTTTCCAGGATAAGAATACAAACAAACAAATGCCAAGGTTTTAAGACAGAATTTTGTTTGAGGCATTCAAGGAACATGAAAGTAGCCATTTTATCTAGACAAAAGGAAATGAGTGAATGAAGGTATTATCAGAGATATAGCAGTGGGTCAGATTATACAGGTCCTACTGAGACTGGCATAGTGGTTAAGAGCTACGTCTGCTAAAGGTCAGCAGTTTGAATCCACCAGGTGCTCCTTGGAAACTCTATGGGGCAGTTTTAGCCTGTCCTATAGGGTCTCTGTGAGTCAGAATTGACTCCATGGCAATGAGTTTCTTCTGTTTGCTTTTTGTTTACTGAGGCAAGGAAAATATTTTGAATTTTCCCCTGGTGGCATAGTGGTTAAGAATTTGGCTGCTAACCAAAAGGTGGGCAGTTCAAATCCACCAGCTGACCCATGGAAATCCTATGGGGAAGTTCTATTCTGTCCTATAGGGTCACTATGAGTCAGAATGGACTTGATGGCAATGGGTTTAAGATGACAATACATTTGGAAGTACTCAACCCAGGAGGGACTTACGCTTTAGATGAGTAAGTCTTCCCTATCGGGAAAAGATTGAGGGGCAAGGTGCAAAGGGAGAAGCAGGCAGACCAGTGAGAAGAATACCCTCGTAATCCAGATGACGTAATTTGATGATTTGGACCAGGTGGAGATAGTGCTATAGAGTCACAATATAATTTAAAGATAGAGGACGGGAATTGCTTATGAATTCCTGTGGTAATTATGGGTGGTAAAAGAAAGAGACGAGTCAAAAATAATCCCAAAGAGTTTTTCCAATGAGCAACTGGAGGAAAGGTACTGATGTTTACTTGTTTAGGGAGGAATAAAGGAGGAAAAGTTTTGGTCATTTTAAAAACATAAAAAGTTATGTATAAGAGTTTTAGATACCTATTAGATATTTAAGTAGACATATTGGTGGAATATGGGTCTGGATTTCAGAGGAGATGTCTAGATTAGAGTTATAAATGGGAGATGCCAGCATATAGCTGGCATGCAAAGCAATGAAACTGAGTGGAGTTTTCCAGGAAGTTAGTATAAACTGAAAAAGAAAAAAACAAAAAAAGGTCCTAGTACTAGTACTTAGGGCATTCCAATGTCTACGTGTGAGGAAAAAAGACAAAGAAAAGGTGGTTGAATTAGGAGGACGACTAAGAGAATAACATGCCATAAAGTGTAAAAACTGTATTAAGAAGAGAGTGATCAATTCAGTCAAATCCACTGAAAGTCAAAAGAAGAAGAGAACTGAGATTTTTGATTAAATTCAGTGATGTTGATAATTTTTGCAAGACTTGTGCCTTGCTTTATTTTTTCTTCTCCCAGTTAATTAATATATTTTTGAAAATGATACTCTCATAGGAAGTTTATAAATGAAGAGGAGGGATATTTTAAAGTATTACTTGTAAACCTTACCATATATTATTTATTTTTGAATTTTAAATATTCTCTGGGAGAATTTTTCTGGCAAAGAAAGTACAAAGAAAATGAACTTTTGTAATGCAAATACATATTGAAATTGTGTACTGAATACAATGCCTATCTTAGGAATAAAGGGCATCGTTGAATTTAAGTGTTTTGTTAAGAAAAAAAAATCCCACAGAAGCAAAAATATATCTATGGTATAAAAATCAAGTGCTCTAAAACCATGGATCACTATGTGGTAACGAAGTGAAAATTGTCTGAATCATTTGAATTCATATTGTATTTTGAAAAGAAAATTTCAAAATCTCTTATGTACAAAGAATTTAGGAGGCATTTATCACGCTTTTCTGTCAGAAACAGAACCACTGCTACTTTTGAAGCCTGGGTTCAAGTTTATATGACTTACTAGTTTCAATAAAATACATACATATTACAACATGCATTTTTATTGTTTTTTATTCTTGTGGTACGTGATTTTGAATTATTATGATATTTGCATTTCCTCGATAACTTCTTTCTTTGTTTAAAGAAATATATTTTATAACATCTACATCAGTACAGGCGAGATGATTTAGGGAAGATATTACTGAGGAATATAAAAGTGAGATGAATTGTAATATTTTAAACATACACCTGGGCTTAGAAAATCTTTATTTAAAGGAGAGATACAGATGACTTACATAAGTTCTGGAATACCTAAATTTGTCTTTCTCTTTCATATCATTTTTATTATTACAGACCTTGAAAAGAATGAAAACAATTAAAACACAACAAATATTTTACCCCTTATCTTTTTAAAATAATAAATAATTTCATAATTATCAACATAATCCCCTAAATTTAGAAATATTTAAATGATATTTGTGTATATATTATGTTACATAAATAAATGTCTCACTAGAAATTATATTTAAATTTAATCTTATTGGGTGCATAGTGAAAGGATACAACACTGATACACTTCTTTTCTGATTTTAAACACAAAATAACCACTTATTCTTTTTGAAATACTGCCTCTTAGTCTTTGTACAGATTCCTCATAAGTACAATTAAGTGTTGTAGAATTCCCATTCTCTACAATGTTATCCAAAATCTGTTATGAGCCAGATAGTCAAATGCCTTTGCACAGTCAGTAAAACATGAGTAAACATCTGTCTGGTATTCTCGCTTTCAGTCAAGATCCATCTGACATCAGCAATGATATCCCTCATTACATGTCTTCTTTTGAATCCAGCTTGAATTTCTGGCGTTTCCCTATTGATGTACTGCTGCAACCATTTTTGAATTATATTCAGCAAAAATTTACTTGCATGTGATATTAATGATATTGTTTGATAATTTCCACACTTCTTTGGATTACCTTTCTTTGGAATGGGCATGTATATGGATCTCTTCTAGTTGGTATGTCAGGTAGCTGTCTACTTAACTTCTTGGCATAGACAAGTGAGTGCTTCGATCATTTCATCCATTTCTTGAAACATTTCAGTTGGTATTTAATCAATTTGTAGAGCTTTTTTTTTTTTTTTTTTTTTTTAACCATTGCCTTCAGTGCTGCTTGGACTTCTTCCTTTAGTGCCATCTGTTCTTGATTATATGCTATCTCCTGAAATGATTGAAAGTCAACCAGTTCTTTTTGGAAACACTGACTCTGTGTATCCCTTCCATCGTCTATTGATTCTTCCTATGCCATTCAATATTTTACACATAGATCCTTCAATGTCGCAACTTGAGGTTTGAATTTCTTCTTCAGTTCTTACAGCTTGAGAAATGTCATGCATATTCTTCCTTTTCCCCATGAATCTGTCAGTTTGTTGTACTGAGTCGTCCCTGGTGGACAGGTTTCAGCTGAGCTTCCAGACTAAGGCAGACAGGAAGAAGGACCTGGCTGTCTACTTCTGAAAAATTGTAGTCAGTGAAAATCTTATGAGTAGCAACAGAACATTTTCTGATATAGTGCTGGATGGTGAGCCCCTCAAGTTGTAAGGCACTCAAAATACGACTGGGGAAGAGCTCATTCCTCAAAGTAGAGTCAACCTTAATGACGTGGATGGAGTCAAGCTATCAGGATCTTCATTAGCTGATGTGGCAAGACTCAAAATGAGAAGAAACAGTTATAAATATGCATTAATAACAGGAATGTGGAGTGTATGAAGTATGAATCTAGGAAAATTGGGAATCTTCAAACATGAAATGGAAAGTGTAAAAATTGATATCCTAGGTATTAGTGAGCAGAAATGGACGGATATTGGCCGTTTTGAATCAGACAATCATATGATCTACTATGCCAGGAATGACAAATTAAAGAGGAATGGCGTTGTATTCATTGTCAAAAAGAACATTTCAAGATCTATTCTGAAGTACAATACTGTCACTGATAGGCTTCTGCAAGGACTACCAGTTAATACGAGTATTATTCAAATTTACGTGCCAACTACCAAGGCCAAAGATAAAGATATTGAAGACTGTTACCAACTTCTGCCGTCAGAAATTGTTCAAACATGCAATCAACGTGAATTGACAATTACTGGTGATTAGAATACAAAAGTTGGAAACAAAGAAGAGGGAACAATGGTTGGAAAATATGGCATTGGTGATAGAAATGATGCTGTAGATCACATGACAAAATTTTTTGAGACCACCTTCTTCATTTTAAATACCTTTGTTCAACAATATAAATGGCAACTATACGCATGGACCTAGCCAGGTGGAATACACAGGAATTAAGTTGACTACATCTGTGGAAAGAGACAATGGACAACTCAATATCATTAGCCAGAATAAGGCAAGGGGCTGACGGAGGATCAGAACATCAATTGCTCATATGCAAGCTCAAGTTGAAGCTGAAGCAAATTAGAACAAGTCCACAAGAGCCAAAGTACAACCTTGAGTATATCCCACCTGAATTTACAGACAATTCAAAAATAGATTTGACTCATTGAACATGAGTGACAGAAGAACAGACCAGTTGTAGAATGACATCAAAGACATCACATATGAAGAAAGCAAGAGATCATTTAAAAGACGGGAAAGAAGAAAAGACCAAAATGGATGTCAGAAGAGACTCTGAAGCTTGCTCTTCAATGCAGAATAGCTAAAGCAAAAGGAAGAAATGATGAGATAAGAGAGCTGAACAGAAAATTTCTAAAGGCAGCTAGAGAAGACAAAGTAATGTAGTACAACGAAATGTCCAAACACCTGGAGTAGGAAATCCAAAAGGAAAGAATACACTTGGCAGTTCTCAAGCTGAAAGAATTTAAGAAAAAATTTAAGCCTCAAGTTGCAATATTGAAGGATTCTACAGGGAAAATACTAAGTGATGCAGGATGATGGAAGGAATACACAGAGTTACTATACCAAAAAGAACTGGTCAACCTTCAGCCATTTTTAGCAGGTAGCATATGATCAAGAACCAACGGTACTGAAGGAAGAAATCCAAGCTGCACTGAAGGCCCTGGCGAAAAACAAAGGCTCCAGAAATTGACGGAATACTGAATGAGATGTTTCAACAAATAGATGCAGAGCTGGAAGTGTTCACTCATCTGTGCTAAGAAATTTGGAAGACAGCTACCTGGCCAACTGACTGGAAAAGATCCATATTTGTGTCCTTTTCAATGAAATGTGATCCAACAGATGTGGAGATTATTGATTAATATTACACGCACGTAAAATTTTGCTGAAGATCATTCAAAAGTGGTTGCAGGCGTACATCGACAGGAAACTACAAGAAATTCAAGCCAGATACGGAAGAGGACTAGGAATGAAGGCTATCATTGCTGACGTCAGATGGATCCTGGCTGAAAGCAGAAAATACCAGAAATATGTTTACCTGTGTTTTATTGACTATGCCAAGGTATTTGACTGTGTAGATCATAACAAATTATGAATAACATTGCAAAGAATAGGAATTCCAGAACACTTAATTGTGCTCATGAGTCATCTGTCATAGACCAAGAGGAAGTTCTTGCAAGAGAACAAGGGAATACTGTGTATTTAAAAACAGAAAAGATGTGCATCAAGGTTGTATTCTTTCACCGTAATTATTCAATCTGTATGCTGACCCAGTAATCTGAGAAGCTGGACTATATGAATAAAAATATTGCAACAGGATTGGAGGAAGACTCATTAACATCCTTTGATATGCAGATGACACAACCTTACTCACTAAAAGTGATTAGGACTTGAAGCACTTACTGATGAAGATGAAAGACCACAGTCTTCAGTACAGATTACAGTTCAACGTAAAGAAAACAAAAATCCTCACAACTGGAACAATAAGCAACATGATGATAAACGGAGAAAAGACTGAAGTTGTCAAGGATTTCATTTTACTTGATTCCACAATCAATGCCCATGGAAGTAGCAGTTAAGAAAGCAAAGGATACATTCCATTGGGCAAATCTGCTGACAAAGATCTCTTTAAAGTGTTAAAAAGCAAAGATGTCACTTAAAGGACTAAGGTGCACTTGACCCAAGCCATGGTGTTTTCAATTGCCTCATATACATGTGAAAACTGGACAATTAATGAGGAAGATTGAAAAAGAATTGATGCCTTTGAATTACGGGTTGGCAAAGAATATTGAATATACCACGGACTGCCAGAAGAACGAACAAATCAGTCTTGGAAGAAGTACAGCCAGAATGCTCTTTAGAAGCAAGGATGGCAAGACTTTGCTGCACATGCTTTGGACATGTTATTAGGAGGGACCCATCCCTGGAGAAGGACATTACACTTGGTAAAGTAGAGGGTCAGCGAAAAAGAGGAAGACCCTCAATGAGATGGGTTTACACAATGCCTGCAACAATGGGCTCAAGAGTAGCAATGATCATGAGGATTGCGCAGGACCAGTGTTTTCGTTCTGTTGTATATAGGGCCGCTACGAGTCAAAACAGACTGGATGGCAACTAACAACAATAACGTTCTTCTATTTTGGTTTTCTAACTCCAGGTCTTTGTACATTTCATTATAAAAATTTGCTTTATCTTCTCCAGCTGCCTGAAATCTTCTGTTCATCTCTTTCACTCCATCATTTCTTCCGTTCACTTTCACCACTCTACAATCAAGAGCAAATTTCAGCATCTCTTCTGACATCCATTTTGGTTTTCTCTGTCTTTTCAATGACCTTTTGCTTTCTTCATGTATAATGCCCTTGATGTCATAACACAACTTATTTGGTCTTCTTTAGCTTCAACTTGAACTTGCATATGAGCAATTGATGGTCTGTTCCAAAATAAGCCCTCACTTTGTTCTGACTGATGATATTGATGTTTTCAATCGTCTCTTTCCACACATGTAGTTGATTTGATTCCTGTGCATTCAATTCGGTGAGGTTCACCTGTATAGTCATTGTTTATGCTGTTGGAAAAAAGTTAATTCCAGTGAATAAGTCCTTTGTCTTGCAAATTTCTATCATGCAATCTCCAGCATCATTCTTATCACCAAGGGCATATTTTCCAACTACTGATCCTTGCTATTTCTTTCCAACTTTCATATTATAATGCCAGTAATTATCAATGAATCTTGATTGCATGTTTAATCAATTTCAGACTGCAGAAGGTGGTAAAAATCTTCAGTTTCTTCATCTTTGGCATTAGTGTTTGGTGTGTAAAGTTGAACAATATATTAACTAGTATTCTTTATAGGCTTATGGATATTATCCTATTACTGACAGCATTGTATTTCAAGATAGATCTTGAAATATTCTTTTTGATAATGAATGTGATGTTATTCCTTTTCAATTTGTCATTCCTGGCATAGTATACGATATGACTGTCTGATTCAAAATGGCCAATACCAGTCCATTTCAGCTCCCTAATGCCTAGGATATTGATTTTCAAGCATTCCATTTCATTTTTGATAACTTCCAATTTTTCTTAATTCATACTTGGTACATTCCATGTTACAATTCCTAATGCTTATTTACAGCTGTTTCTTTTCATTTTGAGTTATGGCATATCAGTAAATGAAGGTCCTAGAAGCTTTACTCCATCCACATCATTAAGGTTGACTCTATTTTGAGAAGGTAGCTCTTTCTACAGTGATTTTTTGAGTGCCTTCCAACCTGAGGAGATCATTTTCCAGAACTATATCAAATGATGTTCCACTGCTATCCATAAGATTGTCATTGGCTAATTTTTTCGGAAGTGAATTGCCAGGTCCTTCTTCCTACTCTGTCTTCGTTTGGAATCTCTACTGAAATCTGTCCTCCATGGGTGATCCTTCTGGTATTTGAAATACTGATAGCATAGATTCCAGCATCACAGCAAAATGCATGCCACCGCAGTATGACAAACTGACAGGCAAGTTTTAATTCTTGTTGTTGTTGTTGTTAGGTGCCATCAAATTGGTTCAAACTCATAGTGACCCTATGTACAACAGAACGAAACACTGCCCAGCCCTGCACCATCCTCACAATCATTGTTGTGCTTGAGCCCATTGTTGCAGCCACTGTGTTAATTCATCTTGTTGAGTTTCTTCCTCTTGTTTGCTGACCCTCTAGTTTACAAAGCATGATGTGCTTCTCCAGGGACAAATTCTTAGTGACCCTGAAATCAGCTAAAACCACTCTGATAGGATCATATCTCTACAGCTTATTGTCTTCTGTTCACATACTCTCTAACTTCTTAGTACTGGAGCATTCCATTTTATCCATTCACCCTCATCTACCACACCCTTTGTCAGTGATCATTATGACCCATAAGGATTTTATTGGCTGATTTTCAGAAGTAGTCCTTCTGAAATCTCCGCTGAAACCTCTTTAATCTCATGTCAAGGCAAGTCTCCACTGACAGACAGGTTGTCGCTGCAGTGAGGTACATTCACTGTGAATCAGATCCCGGTCTCCTGCATGGAAGGTGATAATTTTATCACTGAACCACCACTACCTCTTCATTAGTTGATTCACTTTTGTTTTGTTTAGTGATTAGGCTCTGGTCAATGTGTTGGTAAGAGCTCTGTTTTGTAAGGGGGATGCTATTTTAAATTGTGAACCAGTCTCTTTCTAGTGATCTACTTCTGAAAATCAGTCAGTGAAACCCTATGCATCACGATCGCCCAATCCCATTGTGCACGGGGTCACCATGTGTTAGGGAGCGACTTAAAGGTACCTAGCATACACACACTTATAACTGGCTCTTACTTATATCGACTTGCTCTTACCATTGATGACTTTCTGAAAAAAAACAAACTTGTTTTCTTTTTTTTAAATTCATTTATTTTGCTTTGAGAGTTTTTTTTTTTTCTCCCCCGTCTTGATTACCAAAGTTGTTGGGTGCCGCTGAGTCGATTTCAACTCACAGCAGCTCCATGTGACAGAGTAGAACTGCGCCATAGGGTTTTCTTGGCTGTAATCTTTTTTTTTTTTCAACTTTTTACAGGTGTACAATTTATTGACAGCAATTACAGTAATTGGGTGTGCAATACCCTTAATCAATGTGATTTTTCCATTACCGTTAACCCCCTTTTTCCCTCTCTCTCCTGCCCCTGCTAGCCACTGATAAACTTTGGTCTCTATACGTTTGCCTTTTCTTGTTTTTTTATATAAGTGAGGTCATACAATATTTGTCCTTTTGTGATTGGCTTATTTCGCTCAGCATAATGTCTTTAAACTCCATCCATACTGTAGCATGCGTCAAGACTTCATTTCTCCTACTGGATGAGTAGTATTTCCTTGTATGTATGTACCACATTTCTTTTATCCATTCATCTGTTGATGGGCATTTAGGTTGTTTCCATCTTTTGGCTATTGTGAATAGTGCTGCAGTGAACATTGGTGTATAAGTCTATTTCTGAGTCTCTGCGTTCAAGTCTTTTGGGTATATACTTAGGACTGGAATTGCTGGGTCATATGGTAGTACTATTTTTAGTTTTTTTTTTTTTTTTT
>NW_004444234.1:1238454-1272078 GCF_000243295.1 Trichechus manatus latirostris
AGATGAAGGTTTACAGAACAAATAGTCTCTCATTAAACAGTTAGTGCACATATTGTTTTATGACAATGGTTAACAACCCCACGACATGTCAGCACTGTCCCTTCTCAACCTTGGGTTCCCTATTACCGGCTTTCCCAGTCCCCTCCTGCCTTCTGGGCCTTGTCCCTGGACTATTGTGCCCTGTTAGATTCGTTTTGTTTTATGGGGCTGTCTAATCTTTGCCTGAACGGTGAACCTCGGCAGTGACTTCATTACTGAGCTAAAAGATTGTCCAGGGGCCATACTCACAGGGTTTCTCCAGTCTCTGTCAGGCCAGTAAGTCTGATCTTGAAACAAAAATTTTTTTAAGTGTATTTTTTCATTTATTTGATAGAGGGCTAGGATGTTTAGCCTGACTTGGAAAAAGAGAGCATCATATTTCGAATAAAACATTCATCATGATGGTAAAAAATTCAGAGTGGAGTGATTTATTATATGCCTCAGCATATTATCTCTGTAACTAGAGGTGTTCACTATTCAAGTAAAACTTAACTTGAAGTAGTTTATGTCCAGCGTAAGTACCTGAACAATTTCCAAAAATATATATTCTTTTCTGAATGGGAGTAAGGGATAAAATGTTGTAAACAGCATTAAGTAGCTTCAATGTTTCTGTACAGAAATATGTTTATCACTGTAACATACTGGTAGAGTTTTAATACAGTATTTAGTTTTTTTATCTTTTTATTTGATTTTCTTTTTTTAAAGATGTTAACTTTTAAGACAACTGCTCAGGGATTAAATCAGACTGGAGAAACCATTCTGACTCCAGGTATTACTACAAAGAAATAAATGGTTATTTACATTAAGCTGCAGGGGATAGTACACTTATAAAGTTAAATTTTCTTAAGAAAGTTAATTGTTTCTAATGATGTTGTAGTATAATCTTGAGCTACTTTTTTTTTTCAATAGGTAAAATCTCTGATCTTGTGACACCCCTTTTCCAACCTGTGAAATCCATATCTGGATAGTCACTGGCTCTTATGAGTAGTGTCATGTAAATAGATGCACTCCTAGCAGATTGCATGCCTCAGGCATTTTTCTTCTGCTTCTAGTCATCGTGAAGTGTGAGACATCCTATAGTAATACAGGTTTCATTACAAGGGAAAGGATTGCAAACAATGGGTCTGGGGAGGCGGAGGGGTGAGGGGGACCTTAATGTTGCATCTCTGCTGGTTTTGACAAGGTACCAGAACAGAGGCAAGCTTTTGCTCTGTGGGTAAAATTCATTATGTATTGTGATACGTAAATCTGCTCAACCCATCTACCGGGAACTGCTTGAAACTGTGGCCAGATACCATTCCTTAAGCATGTAAGGAAACACTGCACCTGTGGGGAAGCAACAATTTTATTATATTTTTTATTTGATCAGAATATTATAACTTGCAAAAAAAAAAAAAAGAAGAAAAAACTAGAGTTAGAAAAAAAATTTAATTGGTTTGGGTTTATTTTGTATTTTGAGAATCTGGTCTTCCTCAAACAGACATAGCTCTATAGAAACATCAGTTCTTGTATATATAATACTCAAATTTGCACACAACAATCAAATTTATTAAAAATGAATCTTGTTTAAAAAAAAAAGGGTCAGATTGGTTACTATATTAGTTTCCTATTGCTGTTGTAACAAATTTCAATAAACTTCATGGCTTAAATCAACACAAATTTATTATCATACGATTCTAGAGGTCAGACACCCAAAAATGAGTCTTGTAGGACTAAAATCAAGATGCTGACAAAGATGCATTCTTTCTGCAGACAATTTGTTTCCTTATATTTTCTAGCTTCCAAAGGCTGCCAACATTTCTTAATTCAGGATCTATGGCTCCCTTCCTCCATCTTTAAAGAGCATTACTCAACTTCTGGTCCCAAAGTCACATCTCATGTTACTGACTTTGACCCTCTTATTCCCTCTTATAAGAACCTTGTGATTACATGCCCCCCAGTCCCCACCCCGATAGTCCAGGGTGATCTCCTAGCCTCAAAATTCTTAATTTAATCACATTTACAAAGTCTGTTTTGGCACAAAAGGTAATAACACATTCACAGGTTCTGGAGGACACGATGTGACAATCTCTGAAGGGTCATCACTCAGACTACCACAGTTACCCTCCACAATCATCTCAGTCCTTAAATCTGTCCCTGGTTGACTCTGGCTCAAAGACTGTTCAGATATGGGACAAATAAATGTAGCTGAACCCTGAAAGTTCTCAGCTAATTGGTTTATGCCCTTGCCAAAAACGTTCTATAGGGGAAGGGGAAGGTTTAGGAAAACTGGTGCCCACTGCAATTTCATACTTCCAAAAAGGACTTATTAACTCTCTTACTATTCCTCGTACTCTTGTTTCACTAACCAAAATGATGAATGGTTAATCCATCACTTTGAATAAAATATGAGAACTGAAACTATTTCATGTATTTAGATACTCGAAATGACTCACAAGACTCCACAGAACATACTTGTAAAGTTTTTATTTAAGGACCAAATATATGGTGCAGCTAAAGACAGCCCAGGCCAGTACTGCGAGTCTGGTAGACTGAGAAGCAAGCTCTGCAGAGTTCCTCTTATGTGTACATGACATATTTTGTCTCCAGATTGTACCACCACTTGTTTGGTGAACCTGAACTTTGGAAGAGCTCACGGCAGAAGTTTCCAGCAGGATTTTTGGTTATGAAATCAAATAAGGCTGTCTAATCTGTTATGCCTGTTGAAAACTATCAACAAACAAATTGGCCCTGGTGATAGCCAGGTGAGTTTCGCACTTGAAACATCACATCATAAATCATACTTCCCTTATCTTGGCCAAGAGTCAAAACCAGACACCCACGAATCCCAGAAATAATGATAGATTTTCCCAGCTGAGCTGTAAATTTACTGTAGTACCAAGTCCACCATCTGATACTTGTAAAGCCTTTATAATCATGAATTACTCATGACCATTTCTTCTCATGAATCTTTTAGAACATATATAGAATAAGAAAAGGACAACCGCCAAATACTAATTAATTTTGCAACATCAAATTAGATGTCAGTAAATTCATCGCATTGATCTTACCAATACATCAATATCATCTGGCTTTACACTAAACAGAAGTTACATTATGAATTACAACCAAGATTCTCGGATTAATTTTTCAGTTTATAGATTGAATAAATAAGGTGAAAGAATACTACCCTAATGTACACCTTTTCGGATTTTAAACACACGGTATCCCTTGTTCTGTTTGAATTATGGCCTCTTGATCCTTGAACAGGTTCCACATGAGCACAATTAAGTGTTCTCAAACTCCCATTCTTCACAATGTTATCCATAATTTGTTATGATTGAATGCCTTTGCATAGTTGATAAAACACAAGTAAACATCTTCCTGGTATTCTCTGCTTTCGATCAAGATCAATCTGACATTAGTAATAATATTCTTTTTCCACCTTCTCTTCTGAATCAGGCTTGGACTTCTGGCAGTTCCTGTTGTTGTTGGCTGCAGCCATTTTTGAATTATCTTCAGCAAAATTTTGCTAGCATGTGATATTAATGATATTGGCTGATAATTTCCACATTCTATTTGATCAATTTTCTTTGGAAAGGGGATAAATATGAGTCTCTTCTAGTCAGTTGGCCAAGTACCGTATTTTTACTCAAACAACATGTGCCTTCTACATTTGTTTGCCAACTGCTCCCTCCACCCATGAGGTATTTTTTGTAAGTGCCACTATGCCAATTTTTTTTTACACGTTGTTTCAAAAAAAAAAAAAAAATTAGCATAGCACACATATGAAAATACCTCATAGGAGGAGGTAGCAATTGGCAAATAAATGTAGAAGGTGTGCATTATTTGCGTAAATATACGGTAACTCTCTTCTAAATTTATTGACATAGACCAGAAAGAAGTGCCTCCAGTGTTGCATCTGTTTCCCTCAACTGGTATTCCCTTAATTCCTGGAGGCTTGTTTTTCGCCAATGCCTTCAGTGCAGCTTGAACTTCTTCCTTCAGTACCGTTGGTTCTTGATCATATGCTACCTCCTGAAATGGTTGAATGGTACCGTGATTCTGTGTATTCCTTCCATCTTCTTTTGATGCTTTTTGTGTCATTCAGTTTTTTGTCCATATAATCCTTCAGTATTGTAACTTCAGGCTTGAATTTTCTCTTCAGTTCTTGCAGCTTCAGAAATGTTGATCATGTTCTTCCCTTTTGGTTTTCTAACTCCAGATCTTTGCACTTTTTACTGTAATACTTTACTTTGTCTTCTAGAACAACTCTTAAATTATCTGTTCAGATCTTTTACTTCATCATTTCTTCTGTTTGCTTTAGACACTCTGCAGTCAAGAACAAGTTTCAGAGTCCTTTCTGACATTCATTTTGGCCTTCTTTCTTTCCTGTCTTTTTAATGACATTTTTCTCTCTTCATGTATGATAGCTTGATGTCATCTCACAACTCTTCTGATCTTCGGTCATTAATGTTCAGTGTGTCAAATCTATTGCTGAGATAGTCTCTGTCATGGTTTGAATTATGTCACCGCAAAAATGTGTGTATCAATTGTCTGGGCCATGATTCCCAGAATTGTGTGGTTGGCCTCCATTTCGTGATTGTAATTTTATGTTAAAGAGGATTAGGGTGGGATTGTAACACCACCCTTCCCCAGGTCACATCCTTGATCCAATGTAAACGGAGTTTCCCTAAGGTATGGCCTGCACCACCTTTTACCTTACAAGAGATAAAAGGAAAGGGAAGCAAGCAGACAATTGGGGATCTCATACCACCAAGAAAGCAGCACCAGGAGCAAAGCGCATCCTTTGGACCCGAGGTTCCTGCACAGAGAAGCTCCTAGTCTGGGGGAAGACTGATGATGAGGAGGAACTTCCTCCAGAGCCAACAGAGAAAGAAAGCCTTCCCCTGGAGCTGACGCCCTGAATTTGGACTTCTAGCCTACTAGGCTGTGAGAAAATAAATTTCTCTTTGTGAAAGCCATCCACTTGTGGTATTTCTGTTAGAGCAGCACCAGATGACTAAGACAGTCTCTAAATTCCGGTGTGATGTATTCAAGGCCTTACTTTGGCTCTCTTGGACTTGCTTTAATTTTCTTCAGCTACTGTTTTAACTTGCATATGGTCCCCAGAATTGTGTGGGAATCTTTTTTTTTTTTTAATTGTGTTTTAAGTGAAAGTTTACAGTTTACAGTTCAATTTCTCATATAAAAATTTATACACATATTGTTATGTGACTCTAGTTGCTCTCCCTATACTGTGACAGCACCCTCCTCCTTTCTACCCAGGATTTCCCGTGTCCATTCAACCAGCTCTGTCCCTTTATTCTTTCTCGTCTCGCCCCCGGACAGGAGCTGCCATATAGTCTCCTGTATCTATTGAGCTAAGAATCATTCTCTTCACGAGTATCATATTATGTCTTATAGTCCAGTCTAATCTATGTCTGAAGAGTTTGCTTTGATTGGGAATGGTTTCTGTTCTGTGCTAACAGTCTGAGGATCATGTCTTCCAGGGTCCCTCCAGTCTCCATCAGACCATTAAGTCTGGTCTTTTTACTAGAAATTGAGTTCTGCACCCCACTTTTATCCTGTTCCATCAGGGACTCTATGTTGTATTCCTTGTCAGGGAGGTCATTGGTGATAGCTGGCACCATCTACTTCTTCTGGTTGCAAGATGACGAAGTCTCTGGTTTACGTGGCCCTTTGTGTCGCTTGGGCTAATATTCTCCTTGTGTCTTTGGTATTAGTCATTCTTCTTTTCTCCTAGTGGGTTGATACCAATTGATACATCTTAGATGGCCACTCTCTAGCTTTTAAGAGCCCAGACGCCACTCACTAAAGTGGGATGCAGAACATTTTCTTAATAAACTTTGTTATGCCAATTGACCTAGATGTCCCCTGAAAGCATGGTCCCCAGACCCCCGCCCCTGCTACTTTGTCCCTCGAAGTATTTGGTTGTATTCAGGAAACTTCTTAGCTTTTGGTTTAGTCCAGTTGTGCTGACTTCCCCTGTATTCTGTGTTGTCCTTCCCTTCACCAAGATAATTCTTATATAGTCTCTAGTTAGTGAATACCCCTCTCTCTCCCTTCCCATCTTCATAACCATCAAAGAATGTTTTCTTCTGTGTTTAAACAATTCTTGTGTTTTATAATAGTGGTCTCATACAATATTTTTCCTTTTGCAATTGACTAATTTCACTCCACATAATGCCTTCCAGATTCATCCATGTTATGAGATGTTTCACGGATTCATCACTGTTCTTTATCGTTGCATAATATTCCATTGTGTGAATATAACATAATTTATCCATTTTTCCATTGATGGGCACCTAGGTGGTTTCAATTTGTTTGACCCTATAGTTAGTAGTGCTGCAATTAACATGAGTGTACATATATCTATCTGTGTGACAGCTCTTATTTCTCTAGGATATATTCCAAAGAGTGGGATTGTTGGATAGTATGGCACTTCTATTCCTAGATTTTTAAGGAAATTTCAAATCAATTTCCAAAGTGGTTTTACCATTTTACATTCCCACCAGTAGTATGTAAGTGTTCCAGTCTCTCCACAACCTCTCTAACATTTATTATTTTGTATTTTTGGATTAATGTTAGCCTTGTTGGGATGAGATGGTATCTCATTGAAGTTTGGGTTTGCATTTCTCTAATGGCTAATGATCGTGAGCATTTTCTCATGTCTCTGTTAGCCACCTAAATGTCTTCTTTAGTGAAATCCCTGTTTATATCCTTTTCCAATTTTTTATTTGTCTTTTTGTTGTTGAGATTTTGTTGTATCTTGTAGATTTTAGAGATTAGACCTGATGGGATTTGTCATAGCCAAAAATTTTTTCCCAGTCTGTAGGCTGTCTTTTTACTCTTTTGATGAAGTATTTTGAGGATCATAAGTGTTTGATTTTTAGGAGCTCCCAGTTATCTAGTTTCTCTTCAGTGTTTGTGCATTGTTAGTAATGTTTTATATTCTGTTTATGCCATGTATTAGAGCCCTTAGCTTTGTCCCGCCCCCCTTTTTTTTTTGTATGATCTTTATCATTTTAGATTTTTTATTTAGGTCTTTGATCCATTTTGAGTTAGTTTTTGTGCATGGTGTGAGGTATGGGTCTTGTTTTATTTTTTTGCAGAGGGATATCCAGTTATGCGACCAACATTTGTTAAAGAGACAGTTTTCCCCATTTAATGACTTTGGGCCTTTGTCAAATATCAGCTGCTCATCGGTGGATAAATTTACGTCTGGATTCTCAATTCTGTTCCATTGGTCTATTTATCTGTTGTTGTACCAGTACCAGGCTGTTTTGACTACCATAGCAGTAGTGTGAGGCCTTCCACTTTGTTCTTCTTCTTCAGTAATCCCTTACTTATCCTGTGCCTCTTCCCTTTCCATATGAAGTTGGTGATTTGTTTCTCTATCTCATTAAAAAATGCCCTTGGAATTTGTATCGGGATTGCATTGTATTTGTAGATCACTTTGGGTAGAATAGACACTTTCACATTGTTGAGTCTTCCTATCCATAAACAAGGTATGTTTTTCCACTTATGTAGGTCTCTTTTGGTTCATTGCAGTAGTGTCTTGTAGTTTTCTTTGTATAGGTCTTTTATGTCTCTGGTTAGATTTATTCGTACATATTTTATCTTTTTGGGGGCTATTGTAAATGGTATTGATTTGGTGATTTCCTCTTCAAAATTGTCTTTGTTGGTGTAGAGGAATCCAGCTGATTTTTTTGTACGTTTATTTTGCATCCTGAAACTTTGCTGAAATCGTCTATTAGTTCCTGTAGCCTCCTGTGGATTCTTCGGAGTTTTCTTGTATAAGATCATATCAGCTACAAATAGAGACACTTTTACTTTCCTTACCAATTTGGACACCTTTTATTTCTTTTTCTAGCCTAATTGCTCTGGCTAGGACCTTCAGCACAATGTTGAATAAAAGTGGTGATAAAGGGCATCCTTGTCTGGTTCCTGTTCGCAAGGGGAATGTTTTCAGACTCTCTCCATTTAGGATGATGTTGGCTGTTGGCTTTGTATAAATGCCTTTTATTATGTTGAGGAATTTCTTTTCTATTTCTATTTTGTAGAGAGTTTTTATCATGAATGGGTGCTGGACTTTGTCAAATGTCTCTTTTGCATCAATCAATAAGTTTATGTAGTTCTTGTCTTTTGCTTTATTTATGTGATGGATTACATTGATTGTTTTTCTAATGTTGAACCGTGTCTGCATACCTAGTATGAATCCCAACTGGTCATGATGAATTATTTTCTTGATATATTCTTGAATTCTATTGGCTAGAATTTTGTTGAGGATTTTTGTGTCTATGTTCATGAGAGATATTGGTCTGTAATTTTCTTTTTTTGTGGTATCTTTACCTGGCTTTGTTATCAGGGTTATGCTGGCTTCATAGAATGAGTTTGGGAGTATTCCATCCTTTTCTATTCTCTGAAATTCCTTTTGTAGAAGTGGTGTTAACTCTTCTCTGAATGTTTGGTAGAATTCTCCAGTGAAACCGTCAGTGTCAGGGCTTTTTTTTTGTTGGGAATTTTTAATTACCTTTTCAAGCTCTTCTTTTATTATAGGTTTATTTGCTTGTTCTACCTCTGTTTGTGTTAGTTTAGCTAGGTAGTGTGTTTCTAGAAATTTACTCATTTCCTCTAGGTTTTCAAATTTGTTATAGTACAATTTTTCATAGTATTCTGTTATGATTCTTTTAATTTCAGTTGTGTCTGTTGTGATATCCCCCATTTTATTTCTTTTTCAGGTTATTTGCTTCCTTTTCTGTTTTGCTTTTTGTCAGTTTGGCCAATGGTTTATCAATTTTGTTGATCTTTTCAAATAATCAGCTTTTGATCTTTTTAACTCTTTCAATTGTTTTTCTCTTCTCTATTTCATTTAATTCTGCTCATTTTTATTATTTCTTTTCTCCTGGTGCTCAAGGGCTTCTTTTGCTGCTCTTTTTGTACTTGTTTGAGTAGTACAGTTAATGTTTTGATTTTGGCCCTTTCTTCTTTTGGAATGTGTGCGTTTATTGCTATAAAGTAACCTCTGAGCGCTGCTTTTGCTATGTGCCAAAGGTTCTGGTAGGATGTGTTTTCATTCTCATTTGATTCTGTGAATTCCTTTATGACTCTGTGGGTCAGACAACACCCAGTTCACGATCGGCAGCTCAGGCTGCATGGTGACTTCGTGACCCATGGTTAAGCATTCAGTTTCTACTAAGGCTCAGTAACAAGCCAAATGCTCTTTCTCAAAAGGAGAGTAGTTATCTGCAGCAGATGGCATGGCTTTGCTCCAAAATCCTAAAGGTCTGCGCTGTGAGTCACCAATAGGGGCCTGCCAAAGAGTCCGAAAGAGCATCTCTTTCTTTCACCAGTTTTTCTAGTGAAAGCAGGACCAACCAACCAGCTTCCTTATACTTCTCATTCTGACAAAACTTTAGAAAGCTATCACACATGTGTTCACCCAGATGCTCACCTTTCACCGATACCTGATCTACTGGTGATGATATTGTGTGCATTTGTATCATCACCTCACACCATGTATTAGCAGTGCCCTCTTTACTGCTAGAAGCAGAGTCATCAACCTCCTTAAGACTAACCAGACTTGAGAAACAATTTAGAAAACTCATCCTTACAATTTTGTTTCTCCAATACCACTCTTGGTACAAAATATCTTAGACTGGGTTCTCTAGAGAAGCAAAACCAGTAAAGCATATAAATATATATAGAGAGGGATTTATATGAAGGAAACAACTCACATGATTGTAGAGGCTAGAACAGCCCAAGTCCGTGGATCAGGGTAGAGGCCTTTCCCAATTCACACAGCTGCAGAATCTGGTGAGCCCAAGGTTGGCAGGTTGGAGAGCAGGGCTTCCACTCACAGGCTGTGAAAGTTGATGAATTCCAAGATCAGCAGACAAGACCGCAAGGTTTCTCCTGATTCACGTAGCTGCAGGGGCTGGCGAACCCAAGATCAGCAGGGTGGGGAACAGGACTCTTGCTCGCAGCTGTGAAGATTGATGAATCTAAAGATTGACGAGTCTCAAGATTGACAGGTAAGCTGCTGGTTCAAGTCCAAAGAACCAGAGGTGAGACAACAAGAGGCAGGTGCTGGGTCTGGAACAAGCCAAAAATTTTGGCAAGGTAAGCAGGAAGAAAGTAGCCAGCCGACAGTGGAGAGATGAAAGCTGAGGGGGCAGTGAGCCACCACAGGCCCCGCCCCCACTGGTACCACCCAGCAGATTCCATCAGGGGGATGATCACATATCAAATTTCAACAGGGAAGTGATTATAACATTATACAAGTGCTGAAACACTGAGAATCATGGCCTAGCCAAGCTGACATACAGTCTTAACCATCACATCCTGTCACTCTGTCTGATCCCTTAACTTTGCCTTTGATGTTCAGGGCTCCTATATTGTCATATATAATCAGTTCACTTGTTTTTTTTTGGGGGGGGTCTTTTTTGTAAGAGCAACCACAGGAAGCATCTGACTACTAGGCCATCTTGGCCTCACCTCCTCCTGGATTTTTCTTGATTGATAATATTGATCTTTTCCATCATCTTGTTTCACAGATGTAGTCAATTTGATTCCTGTGTAAACCATCCAAACAGATCTTCCACCTGTCCACCATGGATGACTTTATTAGTATATAGTATAGAGAGTATAGTTATCACTTGTGTTGTTTAAAAAAAGTATTTCTGATGAATAAGTCATGAGCTTTGAAGAATTCTATCATATGATCTCTGGCATCATTCCTATCACCAAGGCCATATTTTCCAACTACTGATTGATTCTTCTTTTTTGTTTCCAATTCTTGCATTGCAATCATCCATAATTATCAATGCATATTTATTGCACATTCAGTCAATTTCACACTGCAGCAGTTGGTAAAAAACTTCAGTTTCTTCATCTTTGGCATTTATGTTAGGTGAATAAATTTGAATAATAGTTCTATTAACTGATCATCCCTGCAGGTGTACTGATATTAACTTATTATTGTACTGTACTTCAGGATAGATATTGAAATACTCTTTTTGATGATTAATATAATGCCATTCCTATTCAATTTGTTGTTCCCTGCATAGTAGGCCATATGATTGTAGGATTCAATATGGCCAATACCACTCCATTTTAGCTCACTAATGCCTAGGATATCAGACTGTAAGCCTTCTATTTCATTTTTTTACAACTTCCGATTCTACTTGATTCATATTCTGTATGCTCTATGTTCTGATTATTAATAGATGTTTACAGCTGATGCTTCTTATTTAGAGACTTGCCACACCATGCCTTTTTCCTAGTCTACCTTAGTCTAGAAGCTCTGTTGAAACCTGTCTACCATGGATGACTCTACTAGTATTTGAGATACTGGTGGCATAGCTTCCAGCATCACAGCTACACTCAAGCTACCACAGTACAACAAACTGACTGATGTTATATAAAGTGAATAGACAACCTAAAATACAAAGAATATTGAATATAAACTAAAGATGCAACATTTTTCATAATAGAGTACTTATAAATTAAAAAAAAATTAATAACCTAATTTAAGGAAAATAGGAAAAAAAACTCAAATAGGTAATTTATTCAAGAGAAAATTTGAACAGTCATAGATATAGAAAAATGTGTTTACCTTTACCAAACCAACTGCCATCTGTTGATTCTGACTCATGCTGACTTCATGTGTTTCAGAGTTGAACTGTGCTTCATAGGGTTTTCAGTGGCTGTGATATTTTGGAAGTAGACTACAAGGCCTTTCTTTCTAGGTGCCTCTGGGTGGACTTCAATTGCCGTCCTTTTGATTAATAGCTGAGCACATAAACGTTTGTACTACCCAGAAACTTTATTATTATTATTATTAATTATCAACAAAATGAGAATCAAAATAATGGATAATATTTCTCCTACCTTTATTTGATAAAAGTTTTCAAATCTGATATATCAATCATTGTCAAGAATTTAAGGTAACCAGAACTTAATCAGTGCTGGTGAAAACATAAATTGTTGCCGCTATTTTGGAAAATTATGTGGCCTTTTCTAGTAAAAGTGAAAGTACTAATAATAATACATTATTCTGAAATTCCTCTTCTGGTCATATACACTAGAACAGTACTTTCTCCAAAATTTATCAATGACATATAGAGTAAGAAATGTATTTACTATCGAAACCTTGTAAACACATACATACTGACAAGTGTGTGTGTCCATTATTTGCAATAATTATATATATATATACACACATTGAACAATTCAATGAAACCATATTTGCTCCAACCATTTGAGACAAACAGTGAAACTAATGTATTCTGTTTAATTCTTTCTGCTCTTTTCCATTTCATTTACAAATGTAGGTCACAATCCTCTAAATTACCTTTGTGATCCTCTGAAAGGTTGTGATCTAGTTTAAAAATACTATTCATGAATACAGTTTTCAGAGTACACACTTTTGTATATATCTACTAGGAAAAATGTACAGGAATGTTTGAGCAATTTTTATCTAATAGCAAAAATGGAAGAGGCCTTCAGAAATTTGATAAGTTAATTGATATATATGCATATTGTGGAATAATATACAATAATGAAAATAAAATACCTGACATTAAGCTACATATGATAATATGTATGAATTTCATGTAGATAATGTTGAGCAAAAAGTTAAGTTGCAGAAATACATAAAAATGTAATTCCATTTATGTTTAAGAACATAAAATCAAACATTTATGTGTGTGTGTGTGTGTGTGTGTGCAATCTATAAAAATAAAGGCAAAGCAATGCTGTACACAAAATTTGAGAAAGTGATTGCTATTACATAGGGACATTTTGGTAGTTTAAAAGACATAATGAGAGTCTATTTTTAATTTTTGATGTATTTATCTGCATAATTGGTACATTCATGTTAATTTTAACTTTATTTTTCTAATATGAATATTATTTTCAATCTTTAATATTAAATATTAAGCTCATTTTAAAAAATTTAATATTTTTTATGAAGATACAAATTTAAATATGTATATAGCTATATAATTTGAAGTCTCCCTGCTGGTGCAATGGTTACAGGCTCAGCTATCAACCAAAAGGCTTGTGGTTCAAACTCACCCAGCACCTCCACAGGAGAAAGAACTGGCGATTTGCTCCTGTAAAGATTACACTCTGGAAAACTCAATAGGGCAATTCTACTCTGTCTTATGGGGTCACTACGAGTTGAAAATTGACTCAATGTCACCTAACAACAACAACAACATAATCTGAAAATAATTGAAAATGTATATTATAAGAAATACTGATTCTAAGTGGGAATGTGTGTGCTTGGTAAACTATCATAGGTAGACTATCATTTGGGACCCAACACAGGTTTTGTCCTTACTCTGTGTATTAGAATTATTCTGGAAACCCTGGTGGCATGGTGGTTAAGAGATATGGCTGCTAACCAAAAGTTGTCAGTTTGAACTTACCAGGTGCTTCTTGGAAACTTCATGGGGCAGTTCTACTCTGCCCTATAGGGTTGCTATGAGTTGGAATTGACATGATGGCAATGGGTTTTGGGCTTCAATATTATTTTATTTCATCAAAAGACACTATGCTACTTAACATATTCTTGAAGGAATGGAAATTGGTTTCAAATATATCTTCTAGTACTATGGTAAAGAGTTTGGAAACCAATAAGGTTACTAGAATACTAAAATATATTTTTTCTTTCTTTATTATACTTAAAAACAACAACAGCACAACAAAAAATTATATTTATTTACAATTTGCCAGCTGCATCAAATATATTAACCCATTCGATCCTAAAAAAAAAAACCTGTGTGATAGAGTTATCCTCACTATACAGAGAAAATTGAGGTACATAACAGTTAAGTAACTTACCCAAGACATAATACAAATAAGTGGTGGAACCATAATTTGAATGACTCCAAATTTTATGAAAAAATAAATAAACAAACCTGTTGTCATCTAGTCAATTTTGACTCATAACAAACCAATAGGACAGAGTAGAACTGCCCCATAGGGTTTCCAAGGCTATAATCTTCAGTCTGCTTCCCTAAAGATTACATCCTTGGAAACCCCACGGGGCAGCTCTACTCTGTCCTCAAGTGTCACTATGAATCAGGAACCACTGTTCCGCAATAGGTTTGATTTTTTTGGTTTGACTTCATTTTATTAGGTACATTATCATTCATATATATATATGAATGATATACATGTATTTATATATGTATACGTTTATATGTGTGCGTATATATAGTCACTGTGAGTTGGAATCAACTTGACAGTAACTTTTGTGTGTGTGTGTGTGTGTACACACATATGAAGCCCTGGTGGCACAGTGGTTAAGCTCTCTGTGAAAAGTCTGCGGTTCAAACCCACCAGCCGCTCCATGGGAGAAAGACATGCCAGTCCACTTCCCTAAAAATTACAGCCTTGGAAACCCTGTGGGGTAGTTCTGCTCTGTCCTACTGGATCACTATTAGTCAGAATTGTCTTGATGGCAACAAGTAATAGTAGCAGTGTATATGGTTGTGTGTGTATAGTTGGATTTTCTAATGAATGAAATAGTAAATCATTTGTTATTATTAATATATCTATTTATAGTGTACTTACCCCAATGAATTTCAATTAGTTAATATCCCCTTTTTTTAACTCCATTTTTTAATGTCAAAAGTTCACACTAAATAAACATAAAAAAAAAAAATTCTCAGTGACTCAGCTTATAGTATGAAAAGATTATAAAACACTACTTACATACATACTTTACTTAAGGTAGAAGTCATCACCAAACTACAAAATTGGAACACACTGTGGGCATTGTATTACTCTTAAGAGAAGAATATTTGTATATACATAATGTTAAAATTAAGGATTTCTGTAGAGAAGGAAAAAAAAGTTCCTGTGAAAACATAATGAAGAAATACCCATGTTGCTTCTAGAGTATTTGCATATGAAAATGAAACCACAGTTCTCTCCACAAGAATTTTCTGTCACCTCAAACTTAAATGAAAGTGAAATATATTTTGTGCATGTGTGTTTTTGTGATTCAAATCAGTATCAATATTATTTTTTGTCAATTGTGTTTTGCTTTTGCCTGAATGGATATTGGTGATATCTGTCATGGGACAAATGAGAATAGAGACCAGGTGAGTCAAACCGTTTTGACTTTTGTTAATCTGGATGTATGTACTTATGATCTGTCATTTTGCAGAATGATGTTTCTTTTAATTTGTAAGACTGCTGCTCTGGGAGTTTTGCTGTCTTAACATATTATTTTTAAAGCCCTTTTATGAAACTGTCCTTTTGGAGAGAAACATTTTCAGTAATAATACTGAGTAAAATGAGTGTTTGTTAATTTAACTCACTTTTTGTATAATCTTGAACAAACCAAATTTCTACCACCTCAAATAGTTCAACTATATAATGAGATCCATTTCTCTCTCTCTTGTTCTCATTATCTCGTGAATATTTTGTGAAAGTTAATTAAAACTTTAGGCACTCTTACGTATCGCTCTCAGGTTAAGCTGTACTTTTTTTCTTAAGTATCAAGGAAATAGGAAGAGAAAAAGAACTAAAAGAAAACTCTGGACTATAAAATAAATTATATAAATTAATATGTGATGTATTTGTTTAGTACAAGATTTTAAGGCATACATAATTGAATATCCTACTCTTAAAGTATTCTGGTGGTGCAATAATTAAGTGGTAGGCTGCTAACCAGAAGGTCAGTTGTTCAAACCTACCAGCCACTCTACAGGAGAGTAAAGATTACATCCTAGAAAACACTATGGTGCCATTCTAGTTTGTCTTATGGGGTCACTATAAGTCAGAATCAACTTGATGGCATGTAACAACTCTGACTTTCAGATTATTATTTTGGCAGATTCTGGCAGTATTCCATTATTCTCAGTGTCCACAAATCCAGAGTTACTCAGGTTTTCTTTTGCCCTACAGTGAGCTTGTCACTAGGTACATTTTTACCTAGGTAAATTTTCAGTTTTGATTTATTCTTTTGCACATTTATGTATTTCAGCTCCTTAGCTACCTGGACCCTCTAATTCCTGATCTTGTCTATAATTCTTCAGGGTGAATTATTTTGATTCACAGGTAATCTCTTGTGGCCAGCATTTATGTTTCACCTTTTCCTACTCTTCTAGGAGAGCCATTTATTCTTCTTTCAAATTTCACACTTCAAAAACATGTGTTGGTATCTCTTATCAGCTATTGTCTCCCTCATTATCTTGGTCCTTTAAACAAGATTCAGGAGAATGAGGAGATGCAAGCATGTGTAAATTTTGCTATGTATAATCAGAAGTTCACACATACTTCATCTACTTGGCCTCCACTAAACCTAAATAACCCACAGAAATGTTGTGGAGAGTTTTAGTACAACACAGAATAACACAACATAGCAAATTTCAGCCTTTCTAAGTTGGTACAAGAATTACAAGAGAATGAAGGATGCAGATTCTGGCAGCCTTCATTTCTTTAAACATCGAGTTGTCCTATTCAATAGCAGAGTATGTTACTCACTGGCTGAACTTCAAAAACAGACCCATATTGCTGGAACTCAATCCTCTGTAATAAATTTCCCCTTTTAACTGAGATAAAGATATTTCTCCCCTGTTTTACTTTAAAGGATTCTAAGGCATTCACTGATAATAACACTACTTAGGAAAATAAATGCTATACTCAGAACTTAAGCAGAATCACACCAGTATATTTCAAATAAACGTTTTAAAACCAATAACATTCACATAATTTATTAAGATATGAAACCTTTCTCTCTGCCCTACATTTAACAGCAAATTAGTTATTTCAATACTAAAAATAGATACATCAATTATTGTTTACACTCCTTACTCTTGAATATCCCATTATTGACTATGCACAATTTAAATTATGAATTCAAAAGGATTTATTTAAGATCACAATATTTACTGAAATTAACTCCTGAAAGTAATCACCTAGAGATGTCATAGAAAGCATCTTCCTGGAGATAAACTAACAAACCTAAAATTTGTAAGATATAAGCTTACTTTCAGGACAAAATACTAAAACCGTTTATTCAAGGATTACTGTGATATTCTGGTCCTTATTTTATATGGATTTGGTATAATTGGCCCTATTGTATGAAATATCAGTAAGTAAATAAGATTACTATTTGTAATTTAATCTCACTTCTTTATCACAGCCTATTCCTCAGAGTACAAACAGTATTGATATAGTGTTTATGACATAGTCTAATGTTACTCAGCATGTTACCCAGTCCCTCCCTCTTTCAGTTTCTGGAGGTTCCGTGACCAATTGCCACTTGTGCCTTTTATGTGACATCGCCTCTGTAAATCTCTTGGGAAGAAACCTGTTGGGAAAATGGGACTGTACCCTAACCTTCAACAAAAAGGGGGATGTAGTTCTTCAACTTCCAGAAAACCCTATCCCTGAATTAATTTGTCATTTAGAGGCCCTAAATCTGCCAGAGGAAAGGGCCTCTTTGGAGACAGAACATCCCCTACTATTATTCCTCCTCAGCTATGTGTGACCTCTTCTACCAATACTGGGAAAATACTGAATGCCCAACCTGTTGAAGTCGAAATTGACCCCTCTAAACTGTTCTATGCTGTTCCTCAATACCCATTGAAATCTGAGGCTATTCAAGGTCTCACCTCTTGTGGTGTGATGTATCACTTTTGTGTGGCCTTTCTAGCCATAGTCTTGTAACTCGCACCCAAGTGTTTGGGCGGGACCATGCAGATATGGTAATTGTGGTCCACCGAAAGGACTGGTCAGTTTTGCTATTCTGTTGGACTTTAGGTGAGTCATCCCAGAAGTGGGAGAGAGAAGATGTCACCACCACCAAGGAAGAACAGTCAGGAACCAGCATGTCTTTTGGACCTGGGATCCCTGCACTAAAAAGCTCCTGAAATCAGGAGAGAGAAAGAGGAAGAGCTGTAACACTGAAGACAGTGAGAAGCAGCAGCAGAGATGCGACAGCAGCGACCCAGTGTGGTGGGCTTCCCACACCACAGAGAGAGAAAGCTGAGTGACTCAGGGAGGGCCAGGGAGAGGCATACGTGCAAGCATGGCTAGGAAGAGACTGTCCTGATGGAAGAACTGTATCCTGAGTGTTCCTGAGCCTAACCTGTAACTGTTATTTCTTTAATAAAACCCATAATTGTATTGTCTGTGAATTCTGTGTGGCCACTGCAATGAATTATCGAACCCAGCAGAGAAGTAGAGAGTGCTGTGCGGGGGATGGTTGGTGTCAGAATTGGTAAAGATGGTGGAGAGGGAAGGCATGTCTGACCTCTGTCTCTAAGGAATCAGCCTTGGGCTGTTGATTTTGATTCTCCTTCCCCCTTTTAAGTTAGAGGAGGTCAGACGCTGTCACCAAGCTGTTTTTAAAAACCAAACTAAACCAAACCAATTGCCATTGAGTCAATTCCAACTCATAGCAACCCTATGGGACAGAGTAGAACTGCCCCATAGAGTTTCCAAGGAGCGCCTGGTGGCTTTGAACTGCTGACCCTTTGGTTAGCAGCTGTAGCACTTAACTACTAGGTCACCAGTGTTTCCCCAAGCTATTTTTACACCCCTCAACTTAAGAATTTCCTAGACAAAGGACTTATCATACGTTGTACTAGTCCTTGCAACACCCTCGCCCTGCCTGTTAAAAAGCCCCATGGCAAAGGGTGATTTGTACAAGACTTTCATACAATTAACCAATTGGTAATTCTCCACTTTTCAGTAGTACCCAACCCCAAACTACTTTTATCCCAAGTACCCCCTGAGGCTACAACTTACACTGTCATTAACTTATGCAGTTTTTTTGTTTTGTTTTTTAGGATTCTTGTCCATCCAGAAAGCCAATATTTGTTCACCTTCACTTGGGAAGGACAAAAATCCACCTGGACAGTCATGCCTCAAGTGTTCACTTAGTCCCCCAGTTATTTTTCTCAAGTATTAAAAGTGGCCCTAGAGGTTTTAAATTTCCCCTGAAAGTCTGTCCTCATTCAGTATGTGGACAACTTACTTATTTGTTCCAAGTCTAAGGAAACTTGTGAGAAGGAATCTGTTTATCTGCTAACCCAGTTGGCTCATAAGTGTGTTAAAAATCTAAACTATTTAGACAAATACTAAAAAGTAGTGTAACAGAATACATTTATTGTGAGTAGATATGATTCAAATCGGGCAGCATCACCCCAACATGTTGGGAAGGCATGTCAAGGTGGGAACAGTGAAAGTGGGTGTCATGGCTTGAGTTGTGTCCCTCAAAAATATCTGTCAGCTTGGTTGGGTCATGATTCCCAGTATTGTATGATTGTGTTATCTGATGTGATTTCCTTATGTGTCGTAAACTCTATCACTATGATGAGATTATATGTGATCTCCTTATGTGCTGTAAATTCTATCACTGTGATGAGGTTATACTGATGAGGTATAAGTGTCTTAATGTGATCTCTTTTGAGATATAAAAGAGAGAAGCGAGCAGAGACACATGGGAACCTCATAGCACCAAGAAGCAGTGCCAGGAGCAGAGCATGTCCTTTGGACGTGAGGTTCCTGTGCTGAGATGCTCCCAGACCAAGGGAAAACTGATGCATCACAAGGACCTTTCTCCAGAGCCAACAGAGAAAGAAAGCCTTTTCCTGGAGCTGATACCCTAAATTTGGACTTGTAGCCTACTGGACTGTGAAAGAATAAACTTCTCTTGTAAAGCCATCCACTTGTGGTATTTCTGTTACAGCAGCACTAGATGACTAAGACAGTGGGTTATATAGGTCATTGTTATATATTAATTTCTCAGAAGATAACATCAAAGCACAGGGCAGGTTACAGAAACAGTCACCAAGGCTATAAACATGCCAGCATTCTAAAATAGCCTCTAGTCAGACCCTGGATTTCCTGCTTCTCAAAGCTGGCTGCCAATACATAATTTTCCAAAGAAATCCAATGTCTAAGGCCAAATGTCTCCACTAAGCTGCTCTTACTAAGCTATTGTTAGAAATTAGAATGACCTCATGGAACCGTTTCCATCAGGGTTCAAAAAGACACCTAAGTATAGATGGTTTGTGTGGGTCACCCCAATTCTATGAACCCAGAAATCTGGATTCCAGGAGAATCAAAATGATTTTGTCAAGAGGCATTAAGTATCCAAGCACAAACTACAGTTTGTCCTGACACAAGTTAAATACCTAGGACATTTCCTTACTAGTCAAAGTATTCAATTGGACCTTACCAGTTTAGAAACTACTTGTGACTTCTCTCTGCCTCATATGAAGAAACAGCTTAGAGGGTTCCTGGGCCTGCGTGGTTACCGCCACACTTAGATGCCCAATTTTTCTTTCATAGCCCAACCCCTTTATGCCTTATCGAAGGCTGAGGCCCCAAAACTCATGTTTGGACTAAAGAAAGGAAACATCAGTTCCAGGAGTTAAAAAGGGCCCTATCTTCACTCCAGCCCTAGGAATATCTAATTATGACAAGCCTTTTACTCTATACATACATGAAAGGAAGGAAAATGCACTAGAAGCTCTGATTCAAAATCATGGAAGTCAAAGGAGGTCTACTGGTTATTATAGCCTCCAGCTTGACTCTGTAGGCTAAGCCTGTCCTCCCTGTTTATGAGCAGTAGCTGCTACTTATAACTTAGTAGGAGTCACCGAAGATATAATGATGGGGAATGATTTGGAAATTCTTGTCTCTCATTCTGTACAGGTCTTACTTAACTGCCATAACACAGTATCTGTCTACCAGCTGACTTTCCTCCTATGAGATACTTTTACTTTCTTCACCTCATCTGTACATTCACAAATGCCACCTTCTTAACTCTGTTACTTTTCTTCCCTTGTCTGATGAAGATGAACCACATCATGACTCCCTACAGTTGACTGAACAATTTTTGACTTCTAGAGCTGACTTAAAGGGCACCCCTCTCACAAACCCTGATCTCATTCTCTATACTGATGGTTCTTATTTAAAAACTTCCCTAGGAAACCATAGGGCTGGGTATGCTGTCATTATTGATACTGAAATATTGGAATAGCATTCTCTACCCAGAAGTTAGCTCCACACAACAGGTAGAATTAATAAATAGCCCTAACCTGTGCATGGAGCCCTGATGGTGCAGTGTTTAAAACCCTGGCTGTTAATTAAAAGGAAATCCACCAGCTGCTCCTTGGAAACCCTGTGGGGCAGTTCTACTCTGTCCTAGAGGGTTGATATGAGTCCAAATCGACTCAACATCAATGACTTTGGTTTGGGTTTGGTAACCTGTGCATGCCAACTCACTCATACCTTAACTGTTAAAGCATATGCAGATTCTAGATGTGTTTTTGGTGTGTTCCATAATTTTGGTATGTTATGGAAACAATGAGGATTCTTATTCTTATCTGGGCATACGATAAAGAACTGTACTTAAGTTAGTCACTGCTGGAGGCTCTTTTTTGCCTAAAGAAATTGCTATCATTAAGGTTGAAGCCCATACTGGTAAACAAAGCACTGAACATAAAGGGAATCCATTAGTGAATAAAGCTGCAAAGGTTACAGCCAGTTCAGATAAGATTATTCCTATTTTTATGCGTAAACTAGTGAAACTCTGCCTGCCACTCCTGAAGAATTAAAAATACAATAAAGTCTCCTTCCTGATACAGAAAGGAAACAATGGAAGGCCCAAGGATATTGTCTGAAACAGGAATTGGGCCTTTGGATCAAACTAACCAAAAACCAGTGTTGTCTCGAAATTTAATGGTCCTGTGGTCCATACTCTATGTTCTCTAAGCCATTTTGCAGTGGACAAAATGATTCAGATTATGGGGAAAGATTGATGGGGAAAGTTCTTCCTCATTACTAAACAAGTTTATGCTTGATGCCCAACTTGTGACAAACATAATGTGGGGAAATTGTTAAAGGTTTCCCCTGGACAATTTCCCCTACCTATCATAACCTCCTTATCAGACTCTACCTATAAGACCCTCCTGATAACATACTTTGGACATGTTATATGGAGGGACTAGTCCCTGGAGAAGGAAGTCATGCTTGGTAAAGTAGAGGGTCAGCGTAAAAAAGGAAGACCATTAAAAAGATAAATTGATACAGTGGTGCAACAACGGGCTCAAGCATAACACCTGGGAGGATGGCACAGGACTGGGCATTGTTTCATTCTGTTGTACATAGGGTCGCTAAGATTTGGAACTACTTGATAGCACCTAACAACAACAATAACAATCAGACTGATGAGGGAATGGATGGAATTCATTCAGCTCCCTCTCTCTATGTCACATAAGTATGTTTTAGTCCTTATTTGTATGCATTCACATTGGCCTGAAGCTTATCTCTGTGGAAGGACAACTGCCACTTATATTGCTTAAAATTTTCTGGAAGACATCATTCCTCCTTGGGGTACCCTCACCACTCTACACAGTGATTGGGGTACTTTTTTCACCAAACAAGTAATCAAAGGCATTTTCTGAATACTTTCAATTACTCAACATCTGCCCATCCCATATCACCCCCAATTATCTGGGTTTGTTGAAAGAATAAATGGTATTATAAAACCACAGCTACCTAAATTAACTGACACTTTACATCTGTCATGGCCTAAGGTACTGCCTGTAGTTTTACTCAATCTTAGATCCACTGCTTTTGGAAAATATAAATTGACTACTCACGAAATTGAGACTGGATGACTCCTACTTTTAAGTCACATCACTTATACTGATCCTGAATTAGTAAATGCTGATATTCTGAACTATTGTAAGGTTTAATGACATATTCTCAAGCTTATATCTCACAAGTGGAGCAAACTTTTGCCAAAAAAGATCACTATGATCTTGAAAACGACCCCCTTTGGCACCAAGACACCTAGTACAGTAATCCCCTGCTTTTCAACAGTTCACTTTACGTCACTTTGCTTTTATGAAAGACCTACATTAGTACCTATTTTCACTAACCTAAAGAAATTCAAAGAGGATTTTCACTTTTGTGAAAAGCATTAATAGCATGCAGTGAGCTGTGAAAGAAGCAGCACGCACCTTGAGCAGTGAAAGTGGAGTTGCCAAGCTTTATATAGGCTGTGTATTTATCATATCATTACTTCTTTTACTATATGTTAGTGTTATTTTACGTTTTATGTATTATTTAGTATGATTTGGTAGGGTTTTTTTTTGGGGGGGGTTCTGAGAATGCTCTGAAATTTTTCCCATATAATTAATAGTAATTGCTTCTTCGCTTTATGCCATTTTGACTTATGTAAGGTTTCACAGGAAAGTTCCACTTTTAGGTAGCAGGGGAAACTTGTATATTGGAAGAATTTCCAAATGAAAAATTCTTTGGAACTTCGTTGGAAAGAACTTTACTAAGTCCTGCTTACCAACCAATGTGCAGTCAAATGGAAGGAGTAAAACTCTGGGCACACATTTCTAAACTCAAAAGAGCTTCACCAAACTCTCAGACTAGTGAAGTACCTGTTGACCACCTACTTTGTCTCTGCCCAGGATGTCCTGAAGCAGATGATGTCTAAAATGTAGACAGGAGTCCCAAGATCATCAGATTAAGATTCTATCTAAACAAGTTTTCTTCTTATTTTTCCTTTCCTATTTTTTTATTTTTTTTTATTTTCCCTTTCCTCCAATCACAATGAAAGTAACCTCTTTTTTCTTGTATTTTTCCTAATAATTCCTTATTTTTACTCTTGGAGAAGTAATGTTTTTATTCAATGGGCTCATTTATTTGCACAAACATTAAACCAGACAAATTTCTGTATTTGTGGTCTTATGCCTATCTCCAGATCCTCTGGGATGCCCTGGTGGGTCTCCCCGCTGCAAGGGAAAGACTGGGTCTCTCTTACCGAGTTCATACTTGAGGAAAAACAGGAATCTCTCACACTAAATTCACCCATAACTCTAGATAATCCTTATTTGTGGCCCATAAATCATACTTTGAATGAATCTGGTCATGGATATACTTTTTCTCTCAGCCACACCATAAGAATGGTCAGAGAAACTGCTAAAAATGCTCCCAGAAACAGAACCACCAATTTGGCACTATCTGGCAGTTATGGGATGGATTAGTATGGATAACCCTAGGATATGGTTCCTTAAGCACTATTGCCTCTCCTTATTGGGAACAATGTAATCACTCCCAACAACAGTTACCTGATACAGTCCATCAGATGTAATGGTTACCTTCAACTGCTTGTCACCACATTATCACCTTACATGAGTCTGATTGGTATAATACTTACTTGTCTTGTCGACCCAGCATATCCTCAGTACCTCTCAAAGGCATACAATGGATTTGTGGCTCAAACCTTTGGCCTTGTCTTCCTCGTGAATTGCTAGGAAGATGCTATAGGGATTGCGTAGGCTCAAGGTCGTCTCATTGCACCTTAGACTCTGCTGAAAATATCCCTTTCCTTTGATCCCAATGGACTCATTCTGTTTGTCATTGATATGACCATTTAGCTGCTTATTTGTACCCTCTATTGGGTTAGAAGATGTTATAGCACAAATTGGAACTTTAACTCAATCGTCCTTGAATGACAGTGATATCAATATTATAGCTCTGAACACTGAAATATCCCAAATGTGGAAGGTTGTCCTTTAAAACCAAATGGCTTTAGGTATCTTCGCTGCTTCCCAAGGAGGAACTTGTGCTATAATTAAAAATATGTGCTGTACTTATCTTGCTGATGAATCTAGTAATGTTACCCAATACACTTCACATATGAAGAATGTAACTAAACCAAATGTCTGACCCTACTCCCAGTGTAGGTGAGCTATTCTAACAATGGCTTTCAAGTTAGGAAGTCTGGAAGAAATCTCTATCATTGACTCGTAGCTATCATTCTGTAATGCTTATGTTGTTGCTTACCATGTTGTTGTTCTTCTATTCAGACTGTTCAATAATTGTGGTTTTTGTTCATTGTCTTTGAGAAACCACAGACAACTAATGACTTTGTTTTCTACTTGAGGATTAGAATTGTTCTTGTTACCTGGTTTATGTTGTTCTCTATATAATCAATTATCCAGAAGGAAAATTTGGAAATATGAGAGAGACTAAGGCTGAAAGCCGTCAAAAATTGACCAAACTACTATCAAATCAGGGACCACTGACAAAGAGAGCATTAATTGGTTGTTCTATAACAGTCATAACACCCATAGTTACCGAAATTGGTTTAAACTATGAAATATATATATATATATGTATATATATATATATATAAAAGTTACAAAATATATTAGACAAGGTGGCTCTGCTAATAATGTAGACTATGGTATACACACACTCTCTCTGAAATAGTATAATTAAAGAATAAAATAAATTAGCTTTTGATTATTTATCTACTTCCTAAGGAGTAGTTTGTACTCTAGTATAAAGAAAATTGCTGTGGACATATTAATGACATCTAAGTAGAAGTATACTGAGACATAGTTTTAGCAGAAGTTCAGGACTAGAGATACAATACATGCTACAGATGCTCCTTTTGCATCTTCTTGAGATTTGTGGTCATAGCTAAGAAATTTGGTTTCATACTCCAGGCAAGTCTTTCAGCTCACTGGCTTATAAATTCTAATTCTAATATTCTATATTATTATCAAACTACTAAGCTATTTGGTGTCTGGGGTCTTAAAAACTTGCAATCAGCCTCCTAAGATACAGCAAATGGTGTGATTCTGACCACAGGAACAGTGAAGAGAAGAAGCCAAAGAACAACAAGGATAACATATGTTTCACAAAAAGTTATCTCACAAAGCAGTACCTAGGAGACCCGAAGAAACCTAGGTTGGTGCCCGAACAACGCTTAGTGATCAAAGATTCTGATTGACTCATGATCAGAAATGGGGAAATGTTGAACAGGAAAATTAATGATAAACATCTTTCTTTGATTTAAGGTTTTTCTTATCCATGAAATCAAATATTAACCATAAAAAAGCCTAACCCAAACTGCAAAAGCCTGCCAGAAGAGCCTCTATAGCAATGGAAATTTGTTTTATCCACCTAGAAAAGGATATTCATCAAATCATTTCCTCTAATTTAAATCTCAAAAAGCCTCATGGCTGCAGGAGAGTGGAAGGCCAAATTATTAGTAGCCAGACCAGAAGGGGACTTGAAGCACTTACTGATATAGATCAAAGACCTCAGCCTTCAATATGGATTACACCTCAACAGAAAGAAAACAAAAATCCTCACAACTGGACCAATAAACAAAATCATGATAAACCGAGAAAAGATTAAAGCTGTCAAGGATTTCATTCTACTCAGATCCACAATCAACACCCATGGAAGAAGCAGTCAAGAAATCAAAAGAAGCTGCATAAGACCTCTTTGAAGTGTTAACAAGTAAAGATGTCACCTTGAAGACTAAGCTGCACCTGGCCCAAGCTATGGTGTTTTCAATTGCCTCATGTGCATGTGAAAGCTGGGCAATGAATAAGGAAGACTGAAGAAGAATTGATGCCTTTGAATTGTGATGTTGGCAAAGAATATTGAATACACAATGGGCTGGCAAAAGAATGAACACATCTGTCTTGAAAGAGTACAGCCAGAGTGCTCCTTAGAAACAAGAATAGCAAGGCTACATCTCACATACTTTGGACATGTTATCAGGAGGAATCAGTTCCCTGGAGAGGGAACAGCGAACAAGTAGAGGGTCAGCGAACAAGAGGTAGACCCTCAACGAGATGGATTGACACTGTGGCTGCAACAATGGGCTCAGGCATAACCATGACTATGAGGATGATGCAAGACTGGGCAATGTTCTGTTCTTTTGTACATAGGGTTGCTATGAGTCGGAATTGACTCAAGGCCACCTAACAACAACAACAGGCCAGAAGTAAACCTCTATCAATTGATCTCAGTAAAGGGGGAATGCAGGGTTCAATCAGTCATGTAAGGATTAGCCAATGGTTGATCTATATTTCTCCCTCCCCTACTCTTTATAAGCCTCATGGTACCTAACTCCTTCAAGCCATTTGTTTTTTCTGGAATCAAAATGGTCTCCCTATATTCATATAGAATATCTGCTCAGAATAAATTTGATGTTCAAATTCCAGTGAGTTTTGATTATTTTTAAGACAGGGTATATAACAGTGAGTGTCTAATACTGAACTTAAATTAAAAAAAGACTGATTCTTATTGAGAGTTTGACTCTCATTAGTGGGGACATAATGGGAAGATGAAATAGTAGTACATGTGAAATTATGTCTAAACTATATAATATATAATAATCTCAAGTTAAATTATAGCTTTACTTTAAAAGTTTTTAGAATTCCCTTATTCAACTTAGAATAAGAAAAACTCACAAAAATTTAGAAGTTAGGTGTTTGAAATTGTCATTTAAAACATTTATTTGAGGGCCTGAGTACATGATCAAAAACATTTAATAAAATATACAAAGTTTTTAAACAAAGTTAGTGTATTTGTTTAAATATTGTTTCACCTCATGGTTCCTTTTAGGACACCTATAACTATATTTTTGCACTTAGCATATTCCAGATCTAACATTCAAGTATATTATCTGTATTAGTGTCCTAGGACTGCAGTGATAATATACCTACCAGCCAACTGAGTGGCTTAAAAGACAAAAATTCATGATCTCACAGTTCTGGAAGCTAGGAGGTTACAATTAGAGTTCTGGTCATGTTGATCGCCTCTAAGGGATTTGAAGGAGAATCTGTTCTATGACTCATCTAGCTTTTGGTGGTGGTTAGTGATACTTGATGTTCCAATCTCTGCCTTTCTCTTTCCTTTGTGTTTCTCCTTTTTTATCAGGACACCCTTCATAATAGATCCTACTCCAGTATGATCTCATGCTAATTTAACCAACATCTTTAAAGACCCCATAGTTTGCCTTATTCCAAACAAGTACCCTGAGTGGGGAAAAGGGTTTGCACTTGACTTTTGTTTTTTTGCCATTGAGTCCATTCCAACTCATAGTGACCCTATAGGACAGAGTAGAACTGCTACATAGGATTTCTTAGGCTGTAAAGTTTAAGGGAGCAATCTCCAAGTCTTTTCTCTCAGATCATACATCTGGTGGGCTTGAATCGCTGATCCTACGGTTAGCAGCCAAGAGCTGAACCACTGCACCACCAGGGCTCCTTTTTAACCATTATTCTTTGGAAGATGTGGCAGAACTATGTGTAGTTAGCTGATAGAAATTTGCGGTAGCTTCCAGGCAAGTTTTTATGAACCACTGCCTTTGCGTTGCAAGGAGTTGAGATCAATAGGCATAGAAGAGAGTTACCATAATGACATGGATGGCTGATTCTAATTATTAAGGAGATATATTGTTTATACAAAATGAGGACAAGAAGGAATATTTCCAGAACTTAGGAGCAAGCTGAGATCATCGGGCATAAAAGAGGGTTACCATAATGACATGGATAACTGATCCTGAATATTAAGGAAAAATATTGCTTGTACAAAATGGGGACAGGGAGGAATATGCTTAGAACCTATGTAGACTCATTCCTATTACTTCTATATCCATTCATAAAGTTAATTAAGACTATAAGTACCTCACGCAGACAGGACTACTGGCAGCAAAGAACATTCACAATTGTAGGCTTGAGTTACTTCACAAATTAAACAAATATGGCCCACTGAGTTGGAATTTAAATTAAGTAGTAGAAGCAACATATTACCTGAGTCCTTATGCCCAGGTTAAGAAATATGGACTGTAGAAGCTATGTCTTTCCTCCTTCTTATTTTACTTGTGTATATATTTGTTTGTATTACCGTATTTCCTGTGTTTCTCTTCTTTTAGTACTCATTTTACTAAGGCATGGTGATGGTTGTCAAGCTTATAGCTTAGTCTTTAAATTATAGGATATAAAAAAAAAAATACAACTGGGCCAGTGGTATCACTAGGGTTAGTATCACCAAAGGTAGTAACTCTTGATGTCAACCCCACCCGCTATGGACCTCCTTCCATACCAGACAAAACAAAATCCTTAGTAACGTTTTTTGTACTGTTACTTGTAAATGAAAATTCCCGCATATCACTCCTTGTTTTCCTTTAATTACTCCTTCATTCTAAAAAAAATATTGACACAGGCTCACAAATACTAATTACCACAATACTGTAGTTAAAACACAGGAAAAATTAACAAAATCAGCCACTATAAAAACAACTGGCAGCCAAGAAAACAATAGCACGTACTTGTGGAGCTTGCAAAGGAATCAACATGATGTGAAGTGTCATTGTAACTGGGTAATAGTGACAGCTGTGACCGGAGCACACTAGAAGATTCAAGAATCAAATTAGCATAGAGTTTCAGCCTCGTGGTTATATTGATATATGTAAGCTGGGCTTATGAAAAATGTTTTTTTTCTTGTAATTAACTACAGGGATATTTTTATAAAAAAAATAATAAATGCCAGCTTAAACATTGCACAAAAATTTTATAGACAGTCCTTTTGATGTCAACCCCCTGAGAGTGTCACCCGGTGCAGTCCACACATCCCCACACACCCCTAATGATGCCACTGAACTGGGCTAGAAAGGAGATAAACATCACTCACAGATGTATAGAGTGATCATTGGGGCTTTTGAGTCTCTCCTTTTGAGAGAAAGGGTGATGATAAGTTCATTTATTTGTATACAACAGTTAACTAAAACATGTTAGGCACATGCATTGATTTATTGTTGTGGTTTAGAAATTAAATATAATTATAAGGGAGTTTATGGATACCAATAAAAGAGTATTTTGTATCATGTAATCTTTTCAAACACAGGAATTGCCTTTCCATCCTCTCTCCTCTAGATCAAGAGAGAAGACTAGGAATTACACTTCTCGATCTGTTTTGCAAGAAGAGTTACAGTTGTGATCCTGCCCTTGAGAGATACTTGCAGAGAATTTGGAAGACAGAATAGAAGCCGAAGATATTCTTGGGTGAGAATGAAAGATAAATGTATGGGCACTTGACAAAGTGTGGCTTGAGGTGGCTTCTGGGCAAGCACCCAAAAGTCACTTCTGCTTTACATTCTGTGGACAGCCTGCGTATTTGGATTTCCAGAGCTAACAATGATTCAAGACCTTTGATCTTCAGCCCACCAATTACTGCAAAAGCCTCTGATGTTCTGTTTTAAATCCCTAGTACTGGAAATGTAGAAATTAATCTTTGTAATCAAAATCAATTCCACGGCAACAGGTTTATTTGTTTTAATCTTTCTGATAGAATCTTGACTGATCAAACATTGAAAAGATATATTTTAGAAAATAGTAACATTTACCATTTATAAGGAACTTGGTGATATATTCCGTTATTGCTTCTCAGAAAACATACATTCCATAGAAAACAACGATATACAAAAGAAAAACAACTAAATCTAAAAAATAGATATATTTTCTTGACTTTCTTATCTGTCTGTCTGTCTATCTATCTACCTACCTACCTACAGATACAACTTTCCTAATATATATATATATTCCTCTTTTGCTCCTTCTCCTAAAGGGTTCTTTATGTCTAAATGAATTTAGATGTGTATTATTTCCTATTAGGTAAACTTTAATGTAGTCTTACATAATTAAGACATATTATTTTTTAGTTATGTTAGTCTTGAGATATTTACAATTCCCAGGATGTGGAGGATACACACATGCACACACACACACACACACAAAATGTCTTGTGAGGACAAATTATGCACTTTTTGGAGATTCTGAATCTCCTATGATAACTGTCTTATGTTAACTTTTTCAACAAAATATTCCCCAGATGTGTTTGATAAAGGAATCTTTCATCTTAGAAAAGGCTGCTATTAAACATTTGATCAGAGCTGTCAAAAATTCTAAATAATTAACAGGACAGATTAATTTATTTTCAGTTTTTTTTTACACTACTTACACTGATGTCAACACTATTCAAAGTCATCACATAATCACTTTGCTGTGAAAATGGAGTCAAATGCATCATTAAATGTGTTGATCAGCAACCCTTAGTGTGAAAGGAGAGAATTATTAGAGGGAGAAAGACCAGCTGCTTCCTCTGAGAGTGAGAGAGGGGAAGAGAGAGAGAGAATTATGTCTTTTTTTTTTTTTTTAACATACTGCTTTCCTAGGAAGAAATTAAAAACATATCATGTAAGTAGTGGCATAAAATGAATTTTTACATAGTTCATATAACATTTATTTATTGCCAAAGATGATTCCTGATAACCCAATGAAGTCATTAAAGCACACAATTTTGTACTCATCAGCACAGTCTCATGTTCTAATGCACTTGCTTCTTGAAATTAATCGCCGAAGATTCACTCTTACAATTCAGCTCTTCATTTTCAGCAAACTTTGAAATTTTTACTTGAGAGGTGATGTTTCACTCCCCTTCACTTCTCTATTAATCTGGAATCTTTTGTTTGAAATACATTTAATTAAAATTACAAAGCATTATTGACTAAAAAAATTTTACTATGTCATTTTAATTAATATTAAATTCTCTGTATATTTTAAGAATATTAAATATAACTGAATGCTTTCTTCCCAGGATTTTAAAAATCATAATCATTTATGTATTTCAAAATCAGTACAAAAAGCAGTAATGTTAACAGTTTTTGTATAACATAAAGTCTTGTCTGTAAAAGAAAAATTATGCCAATGACCCTTTCTAATTTGACATACTCAACATTATGATAATTTATTGTATTTAAATGCAGTGTTTACTACTAAGAAGTTATATTCTATATTGGTATTCAAAACTTTTCTCAAAAGCCAATTGTCAGTTGGATATCTTGTCTGACAGAGACAATATTGTGCATTTAACAAACTTTTTTTTAATTGTACCTTTGATGAAGGTTTACAGAACAAACTAGCTTCTCATTAAACAGTACATATATTGTTTTATGACATTGGTTAACAACCCCACAACATGTCAATATTCTCCCTTCTCGACCTTGGGTTCCTTCTTACCAGCTTTCCTGTCCCCTCCTGCCTTCTAGTCCTCACCCCTGGGCTATTGTGCTCTATTAGACATTAGACATTATGGGCCTGTCTAATCTTTGGCTGAAGGGTGAGCCTCAGGAGTGACTTCATTACTGAGCTAAAAGGGTGTCCAGGGGCCATACTCTCAGGGTTTCTCCAGTCTCTGTCAGGCCAGTAAGTCTGGTCTTTTTTCATGAGTTAGAATTTTGTTCTACATTTTTCTCCAGCTCTGTCTGGGACTGTCAATTGTGATTCCTGTCAGAGCAGTCAGTGGTGGTAACCGGGCACCATCTAGTTTTACTGGACTCAGTCTGGTGGAGGCTGTGGTAGTTGTGGTCCATTAGTCATTTGGACTAATCTTTCCCTTGTATCTTTAGTTTTCTTCATTCTCCTTGCTTCCAAAGTGATTAGACCAGTGGAGGATCTTAGATGGTTGCTTGCAAGACTTTAAGACCCCAGACGCTGCTCACTAATGCAGAATGTAGAACATTTTCTTTATAAACTATGTTATGCCAGTTGAGCTAGATGTTCCCTAAGACCATGATCCCCACAGCCCTCAGCCCAGTAATTCGGTCCCTCAGGGAGTTTAGATGTGTCTATGGAGCTTCCATGGCCTTGACTTGGACAACTTGTGCTGGCTTCCCCAGTATTGTGTACTGTCTTACCGTTCACCAAAGTTACCAGTTATCTATTGTCTATTTAGTGTTTTTCCATCCCCGCCCCTCCCCTCCCCCATAGCCATCAAACTTTGTTTGTGTGTAAACCTTTCCATGACTTTTTATACTAGTGGTCTCATACAATATTTGTCCTTTTGTGGTTGACTTATTTCACTCAGCGTAACGCCATCCAGATTCATCCATGTTCTGAGATGCTTCACAGATTCATCATTGTTCTTTAATTTTGCATAATACTCCATTGTGTGTATGTACCATAGTTTGTTTATCCATTCTTCTGTTGATGGGTATCGAGGTTGTTTGCATCTTTTTGCTATTGTGAACAATGCTGTAATGAACATGGGTGTGTATATGTCTATTCCTGTGACGACTCTTATTTCGCTAGAATATATTCCTAGGAGTGTAATTGCTGAATCACATATTTCTATTTCTAGCTTGCTAGGGAAGCACCATATTGTTTTCCAAAATGGTTGGATCATTTTACATTCTCACCAGCAGTGCATAAGAGTTCCAACTCCCTGCAGCCTCTCTAATATTTGTTATTTTCTGTTTTTTTGATTCCTGCCAGTAATGTTGGGTTGAGATGGTATCTTATTGTGGTTTTGATTTGCATTTCTCTAATGGCTAGTGATTGTGAGCATTTCCTCATGTGCCTGTTAGCCACTTGACTGTCCTATTCGGTGAAGGGTCTGTTCATTTCCTTTGCCCACTTTTTAATCGGAGTGTTTGTCTTTTTTGTTGTAGAGGTGTGATATTTTCTTGTAGATTTTAGAAATTAGACCTTTGTCTGACTTGTAATGTCCAAAAATTTCTTCCCAGTCTGTAGGTTCTCTTTTTACTCTTTGGTGAAGTCTTTGGAAAAGCATAGGTGTTCGATTTTTAGAAGATTCAAGTTATCTGGCTTATCTTCTGGAGTTTGTGTGTTGATGGTTATGATTTGTACTGTTAATGTCATGTATTAGGGCCTGTAGCATTGGTCCTATTTTTTCTTCTATGAACTTTATAGTTTT
>NW_004444234.1:1272388-1276056 GCF_000243295.1 Trichechus manatus latirostris
AATAGTGCTTTAGTTATTTGGGGCTTCCTCCCTTTCCATATAAAGTTAATGATTAGTTTTTCCATCTCTTTGAAGAATGTTGTTGGAATTTGAATTGGGATTGCATTGTATTTACAGATCCCTTTTGGTAGAATTGTCATTTTCACAATGTTGAGTCTACCTATCCATGAGTATGGTATGTTTCTCCATTTATGTAGATTCCTTTGGGTTTCTTGCAGTAGTCTTTTGTAATTTTCTTTGTATAGGTCTTTTACATCCCTGGTTAGATTTATTCCAAATATGTTATTTTTTTAGGGAGTATTATAAATGGTATTGTTTTCCTGATTTCCTTTTCATCATTCTTTTTGTTGAGGTATAGGAATACAGCTGATATTTATGAGTTTATCTTGTGTCCTGCTACTCTGCTGAATCTTTCCATTCGTTCCAGTAGTTTTCTCAAGGAGTCTTTAGGGTTTTCTATATATAGTATTATATCATCTGCAAATAAGGACAGTTTTACTTCTTCATTACTAATTTGCGTGCCCTTTTTTTCCTTTTCTTTCCTTATTGCACTTGCAGCACAATGTTAAATAGGAGTAGTAATAAAGTGCATCCTTGTCTTGTTCCAGTTCTCAGGGGAATGTTTTCAGCCTCTCTCCATTAAGAATGATATTGGCTGTTGGTTTTGTATAGATTTCCTTTAGTATGTTGAGGGATTCCTCTTCTACACCTATTTTACCGAGAGTTCTTATCAGGAATCGGTATTGGACTTTGTCGAATGACTTTTCTGTGCCGATCGAGATGATCATGTGATTCTTTTCTTTTATTTATGTGGTGGATTGTACTGACTGATTTTCTAATGTTGAACCAGCCTTGAATAACTGATATGAATCCTACTTGGTCATGGTGTAATATTTTTTTGATATGTTACTGAATTCTATTGGCACACTGATATCTTTATAGAATAAAAATGTATTGCTAGAAAAATGAAATTGATATGTACAAAATACAAACAAAAGTTTTTATTACAAGTTAGACAATCACTAAATTATATTCCAATAAATATATAGAACAAACAAAAGTTTTTTTTGAATTATACGTTGTATTTTTTGAAAGTATAAATACTGACAGCTAAGAAAGGGAATCACTAATAGATTCCTAAATTTTTGTTCTATAACTGTACCTATACAAACTTTTTTAAATTAAAAAAAAAAAACAAGAAAACTTGTTGGCATCGAGTCGATTCCAACTCATCATGACCCTATAGGAGAGAATAGGACTGACCAAGACGGTTTCCAAGCAGGGACCGGTGGATTTGCACTGCCTACCTTTTGGTTATCAGCTGACCTCTTAAAATATAGTACTCCATTTAAATATCTGTACACAATTAGAATAAAAAGCAAGTAGTTCAAAATTAAAATGTTTAAGTATCATAAATGAGTATACTTTTTGGTTATTAAAATATCTAATTTAGACTTCCAGCAAAATGGCGCTCTAGGCAGAAGCACCGTGCCGTCCCTCCATAGCAAAGATCTGATAAACTAAGCCAAGCAGAGAAAACAGCAATCCTGAAACCCAAAAACATCAAATGAAGAGATAAAGAACTCAGCCAAGCACCAAATGGAGTGAGAAAACTGACAGAGAAAAGAGAACAAGGAGAGATTCATGCAGAGGTCCTCTATCAGCTAAGCAGCATGGATCCACTATCTTGGACCCCTATCAGAGACCACCAAATAGCGAGTACAAGAAAGCAGCTTCACAGAGCTTCCAACAGGAGACAAAACAACCAGTAATTTGCGATATACACTTTCCCACCCCCTACCCTTCTTCAACCCCACTTGGCCTCCTCTGCTATCCGCAGCCACAGTCTTTCGTCCGGGAAGCACCAGCTGCTTTACCCACCCACACTGGCTGGGTCCCTGAGTGCCATTTGTTGGCTGCTGGTGTCACTTTTTTCTGCTTCTTTTGATTTCTTCCTTACCTCTCACCATCTCTCCCTCCTTTTGCTCAAATACCTGGCTCTGGGTGCCATCTTTGCTTCTTCCTAAGGGGCTGCAGAGATCCGTTCGAGTGTGGAACTGCTTCCCGGTCTAGGCTGCCATGCTGGTGGGATCCTGGTGCTTTTGTTTGTTTGTTTTCAATTCTTTGTTTGTTTTCTTTTTCCTTTCTCAAGTTGGGAGCCCCGTTCTGACCGGGCAGTACTATGCAGCTTGGGACCTACCCCCTCAGCTTACGCAGACGTACAGAGGGATCCTTGAGACCCTTTCTTTCTTCGTGTTTTCTTTTTTTTTCTTTCTGTTTTTTGGGGGGCTTTATTGTTCTTTTTTTTTTAATTGGTTATTTTGTTTTCCCTCTTTTTGCCTTTTTCTCTTTCTTAATTATTCAGTTTCTTGTCTCTCTATACCTTCCTTCTCTTCCTGTTCCCTGAATACCTGGCACTGAATACCTCTATGCCTTCTAGCCAGGCTGTACTGCAACACTTGGGAGAAACTTCCCCAGACCTCGTAACTGCACTGGTGGGATCCCAGGGAGCTTTGCTGTTCTTTTTTCTTTCTAATTTTTATTTATTCATTCTTTTCTTTTTTTTCTTCTTCCCCTGTTTGTTTTTCTCCACTTCATAGCCTCTCATCTCTCCACTCCAATGGCAAGTTCCCCTAGCACACTTTTTTGTTTGTTTGTATGTTTTTGGCTCCTGTTTCTCTCTCCTCTCTAACGTATCCATCTTAGCTCCACACATAACAATCTCCCCCCTCCTTCCTACCTACCTGCACCATGCATTTAACATCACACCACCAAGAAGCACAGGCACGGCCTACTGGAACCTGTCCTGCACTGATTACTGACCTGCCCTGGTGGTTGTAGTAAGTGCCACAAACAACCCATCCCAGCAACTCTTCTTCAGGTACACCTGCACTGCTGTAACATATATGAGTGACTGACCGTGCCAATTGGAGAAAGAGGCAAAAAGTATCATGCAGAAAGACAAGCAAACAATGAAGAACACACAGCACATCTACTCATAGACAAATAAAAAAAAGGACGAAACAAACAAATCTGCAATCAATAAATGAGAAAAAAAAGTACTGAATGCCCTGAAGACAGCAGACAATATCAAAACATTCACAAAAACAGTACAAGATGGTTCCAGTAGGCTTCCAAAATAAAACACCAGATGACTTTCCAGTGGGAGAAAATGCACTAGAATTACCTGATAGGGAATTCAAATCTCTAATACTCGGAATTCTCCAAGAGTTGAAGCAAAAAGCAGACAAAAATCAGGAAAAAATAGAAAAATTCATGGAAAAAGCAGGCAAATTCATGGAAAAAACATACAAAAAAAATGAAAGAATTCAGGAAAATAAAGCAGGAACAAAATGCCAAAATAAATTCATAACTAGAAATTATACAAAAAAAAAATTAGAAATCCAAAAGATAAACAGCAAGATTTCAGAAATGGACAGTGTCATAGAAGGGCTGAGGAGCAGATTTAAAACACTGGAAGACAGGATGAGTGGAACTGAAGACAAACACTTGGATACAACACTTTTTGAGGAAAACTCAGAAAAAAGAACAAAGAAAAATGGAGAGACCCTGAGAGTTATGTGGCATACAATCAAAAGCAAAAATTTGCACGTGATTGGAGTTCCAGAACAGAGGGAGAAAACAGAAAACACAGAGAGGATCATTGA
>NW_004444234.1:1277441-1278754 GCF_000243295.1 Trichechus manatus latirostris
CACTGAAAAGAGAAATTGACAGTTCCACAATAATAGTAGGAGACTTCAACACACTACTCTCAGTAAAGGACAGACCATCTGAAAAGAAACTCACCAAGATACGGAAGACCTAAAGGGCACAATCAGCCAGCTGGACCTCATAAACATATATGGAACACTCCATCCAACAGCTGCAAAGTACACATTATTTTCCAATGAAAATGGAACGTTCTCCAGAATAGACCACATCTTAGGCCACAGAGCAATCCTCAACAAGTTCCAAAACATTGAGATAATTCAAAGTACCTTCTCTGAACACAATGCTATCAAGGTAGAAATTAACAACAGAAGAGCAAGGAAAAAAAATCAATTACATGGAAACTGAATAATGCCCTGCTTACACATCACTGGGTAATAGAAGACATCAGAGATAGAATCAAAAAATTCCGAGAATCAAATAAGAATGAAAATACATCATACCAAAACCTTTGGGACACAGCAAAGGAGGACAATTTATAGCAATAGATGCACACATCAATAAAGAAGAAAGGGACAAAATCAGAACATTAACTACACAACTCAAACAAATAGAAAGAGAATGACAAAATGGTCCCACAGCCACTGGAAGAAAGGAAATAATAAAGATCAGGCAGAAATAAATGAAATAAAGAACAGAAAAACAATAGAAAGAATCTACAAAACCAAAAGTTGGTTCTTTGAAATAATCAACAAAACTGACAAACCACTGGCCAGACTGACAAAAGAAAAATAGGAGAGGATGCAAATAACCCAAATAAGAAATGAAACAGGTAACACTACAAGAGACCCAACTGAAATAAAAAGGATCATAACAGAATATTATGAAAAACTATACTCCAACAAATTTGAGAACCTAGAGGAAATGGATAAATTTCTAGAAACACATTGCCTACCCAAACTACAACAAAGTGATGTTGAAAATCTGAATAGACCAATAACAAGAGAAGAGATTGAAAAGGTAAAAAAAAAAAAAAAAAAAACTCCCAACAACAACAAAAAAGGCCTGGACCAGATGGCTTCACTGGAGAATCTACAAAACATTCACAGAAGAGCTTGTACTAGTACTACTCATTTAAGAGCATAGAAAAGGAAGCAAAACTTCCAAATTCATTCTATGAAGCCAGCATAATGCTGATACCAAAACCAGGCAAAGATGCCACAAAAAAAGAGAATTACAGACCAATAGCTCTCATGAATATAGATGCAAAAATTCTCAAAAAATTCTAGGCAATAGAATTCAGCATCATATCAAAAAAAATAATACACCACAACCAAGTAGGATTCATACCAGGTAT
>NW_004444234.1:1279448-1280571 GCF_000243295.1 Trichechus manatus latirostris
CCAACAACATTCTTCAAAGAGATGGAAAAACTAATCATTAACTTTATATGGAAAGGGAGGAAGCCCCAAATAACTAAAGCACTATTGAAGAAGAAGAATAAAGTCGGAGGACTCAAACTACCTGACCTCAGAACCTACTATACAGCTACGGTAGTCAAAACAGCCTGGTACTGGTACAACAACAGATACGTTGACCAATGGAACAGAATTGAGAACCCAGATATAAATCCATCCACTTACGGTCACCTAATCTTCATCAAGGGCCCAAAGACCATCAAATGAGGAAAAGACAGCCTTTTTAACAAATGGTGATGGCCAAACTGGATGTTCCTCTGCAAAAAAATGAAACAGGACCCATACCTCACACCATATACAAAAACTAATTCAAATGGATCAAAGACTTAAATATAAAGCCAAAAACTATAAAGTTCATAGAAGAAAAAATAGGACCAACACTACAGGCCCTAATACATGGCTTTAACAGGATACAAACCATAACCATCAACACACAAACCCCAGAAGATAAGCTAGCTAACTTGGATCTTCTAAAAATCAAACACCTATGCTCTTCCAGAGACTTCACCAAAGAGTAAAAAGAGAACCTACAGACTGGGAAAAAATTTTTGGACCTTACAAGTCAGAGAAAAGTCTAGTCTCCATAATCTGCAAGACAATCCAACACCTCTCTGACAAAAAGACTAATAATCCTATTAAAAAATGGGCAAAGGAAGTGAACAGACACTTCACCAAAGAAGACATTCAAATGGCCAACAGACACATGAGGAAATGCTCACGATCACTAGCCATTAGAGAAATGCAAATTAAAGCCACAATGAGATACCATCTCACCTCGGCATTACTGGCACGAATCAAAAACACTGGAAACAACAAATGTTGGAGGGGCTGTGGGGAGATCGGAACTCGTATGCACTGCTGGTGGGAATGCAAAATGATACAACCTTTTTGGAAAATGATATGGCAGTTCCTTAGAAAGCTAGAAATAGACACCCCATACGATCCAGCAATCCCACTCCTAGGAATATATCCTAGAGAAATAAGAGTCGTCACTTGAACAGACATATGCACACCTATGTTCATGGCAGCATTGTTAACAATAGCAAAA
>NW_004444234.1:1282758-1292361 GCF_000243295.1 Trichechus manatus latirostris
TGTTAACCAATGTCATAAAACAATATGTATACTACTGTTTAATGAGAAACTATTTGTTCTGTAAACCTTCACCTGAAGTAAAATTAAAAACAAAAATTTAAAAACTGAATAAAATAAAATAAAATATCTAATCTAGTTTGGATTGATTTAGATACCATTAGAAGAAATACTGTGTCTATGTGGTTTTAAACCATTTTTGAGGTATCAATTATATAACTTAAGATTCACCTATGTAATAATATATGTTAATGATTTTTTTTATTTTACACAATTTGGTAAGCACCACCACAAATGAGTTTTAAAACTTTTCCATCATAGCAAAAAGAACTTTCTTGCTTATTTATAATTGATCCATTTCCCTACTCTCAACTGCAGGAAACTACTAATCCACTTTCTGTTTCTATATATTTGTCTTTACTGAACATTTTACATAAATGGACTTACATCATACATATGTGTGTGTGTGTTTGCAATGTTTTTTTTCAATAACGCTCAAGTAGAAAACTCATTGCAATGGTATTTCCTGTTTGACCTGTAGGTTACTAAGTGTATGAATTTCCTAAATCTGAGGATATGCCAGATATTTTTTCTGTTATTGATAACTCATTTAATTCTTTTACGGTCTGAACATATATCATCTCTATTTTTTTTAATATTTATTAAGGCTTGTTTTAATGAGCCCTGATGGCGTAGCAGTTAAGCTTGGCTGCTAACGAAAGCATTGGTGGTTGGAACCCATCAGCTGCTCTGTGGGAGAAAGATATGGCAGTCTGCGTGTATAAAAATTGTAGCCTTGAAAACCTTGTGGGTAGTTGTATCAGTTCTATAGGGTCGCTATGAGTCAGAATCGATTTGTCAGCAACTTTCTTTTATAAGGTTTATTTTGTGGTAAGAATATATTCTATCTTGGTGAGTGTTCTATGTGCGATTGATAAAAATGTGTATTCTGCTGTCGTAGGGTAAATTTGTCTATGTTGTAGTTAGATGCCATCAAGTCGATTCCAAGTAATAGTGACCCTGTGTACAACAGAATAAAACATTGCCCGGTCCTGTGCCATCCTCACAATTTTTGTTGTGCTGGAGCCCATTGTTGCAGCCATTGTCAATCCATCCCGTTGAGGGTCTTCCTCTTTTTTGCTGACCTACTTTATCAAGCACAATGTCCTTCTCCAGGGACTGATCCCTCCTGATAACATGTCCCAAGTATGGGAGATGATGTCTTGCCATCCTCACTTCTAAGGAGCATCCTGGTTGTTCTTCTTCCAAGACAAAGTTGTCTATACAGAGGTCAAATTGGTTGACAGTGTTATTCAAGTCATCTGAATCCTTACTGGTTTTCTGCCTCCTGATTTTCTCAATTATTTAACAAACAGTGTTGAAATCTACAAAATATACTTGTAGATTTGGTGGATTTATCTATTTTTTCCTTTCAGGTCTATTTTCAACAGGTATACAATTTTTCTTGATAGACCCTCCCCACCACACACACACTCCTTCAGTACTTTAAAAATGTCATTCTTTCCTCTGCTGACATTGTTTCTGGTAAGAAGTCTGCTATAACTTTTATCCTTCGATATTCTAGCTTTGAGATTTGGTGTTTGTCACTAATTTGGAAAATTATTTGCTATATTTCTTCAAATATTTCTTCTGTCCATTCTCTCTTCTATTTCTGGGATTCCAATTATGAATGTTAGACTGTTTAGTATTATCCCACATTGCTTGAATGATCTCTTCTGTTTATTTAACTCTGTTTTTCTTTTTGCATTTCAGTTTGAGTAATTTTTATTGACTCATCTTCACATTCATTGATTCTTTCTTTGGCTGTCAAGACTACTGAGGAGTCTGTCAAAGGCATTCTTATTTTATAATTCCTAGCATTTTCATTTGATTATTTCTTATAGTTTCCATCTCACCGCTGAAACCATACATCTGATCTCTCATGTAATATACCTTTCCGTATATCAATGTAATCACATATCATTCAAATTTCCTATTTCATTGTTCCAAGAGCTTTGCAAAATCTTAGCCTGGTTCTAATGATTTCTTTGTTTCTTCAGATTGTGGGGTTTTTTGTTTTGTTTTGTTTTGTTTTTTGCCTTTTTGATTGCCTTGTACTTGTTTTGTTGAAAGATGAACATGTTCCATAGTACAGCAGATACTGAGTCAAATATTTGTTATGATTGGAGATGAATACACCTTTCCTTCCTCTTGGTCTTTAGTATAAGGCTTTGCCTTAGTTGGGTAGTGATTTGGGGCTGAGTTGTTTCAGGTTTTTTTTTTTAATTTTTTTGCTGTGGTTATCCGCAGTACTCCAGAAGCTTTAAATACTTCACAAATTAATTTGTTTACAGTGCAGGTTCATTTGCCAAATGTTTTTCTCAGTGTCTGCTCCAGACTTGGCTTTGGGTATGCCCACTTGGCTTGGGTCTTCCCTTTTTATCTCTCCCCAGAAAGAATCTGACCCCTACAGCTCTTCCTATTATATCTACTGATATTTTTATTTGCTACGTATTAGCTTGGTGGTAGGGAGCAGGGGAAACATGCCATTCACTGATACTGTGATTAATTCTCTTTCTTATGTGGGTACTGTGAATCTGAGTCCACTCATATTTAACGTATTTATGTAGCTGAATTAACGTATAACATATTGCTAGTTGTTTTACTAGGAACCCTGGTGGTACAATGGTTAAGCACTCAACTGCTAATCAAAAGGCTGGTGGTTTGAACCCAGTAGTGGCTGCACAGGAAAAAGACTTGGCAATCTACTCCCATAACGATTACAGCCTAAGCAACCCTATGGGACAGTTCTACACTGTCCTATAGGTTTGATATGAGTCAGAATCGAGTTGTTGGCACACAACAACAGTGGTTTTCCATTTGTTCTATCTGTTCTTTTTCCTCACTCACCTGTCTTTTGGTATTCTATCTCACTCATTGTGCTTATTTTGTTATTTTATCTACACTTTTGGTTATTATTTATTTATTTTTCTTTGTTTAACTCTATAGCTTACAATATGCATCTTTAATCAAAAGAAGCCTATCCTCAACATCATACCACTTCATGTGTAGTGTAAGCACTTTAAGCAGTATATTCCCACATCTTCCTTCCCATACTTTGTGTTATTTTTGTTAATAGTACTATGCTTACATCAATTTATACACACAATACATTGCTATCAGTTTTGCTTTACATAGCTATCTATCAGAACAATTAAAAACAAGAAAATTATTTTATTTTCTCCATGTTCAATTCTCTTCTTTTGCTGTTTGTAAATTCAAGTTTCTATCAGGTATGATATTCCTCTACTTGAAGATTTTTCTTTAATATTTTTACAGTATAAGTCTAACATATGCATGTGAAATCTATGCAATGAATAAGGAAGACTGAAGAAGAATTGATGCATTTGAATTATGATGCTGGCAAAGAATATTGAATATACCAGGGATTGCCAGAAGAACAAACCAATCTGTCTTGGGAGAAGTACAGCCAGAATACTTCTCGGAAGCAAGAATGGTGAAACAGTCTAAATTACTTTGGACACCTTATCAGCAGGGACCAGTCCCTGGAGAAGGACATCATACTTGGTAAAGTAGCAGGTCAGTGAAAAAGAGAAAGACTTTTAAAGATATGGATTGAAGCAGAGGCTGCAGTAATGGGCTCAAACAAAGCAAATATTGTGAGGATTATGCAGCTTGGCATTTAGTGACCTACTCTCCCAAAACAAATAAACAGGAGCCGTGGTGGCACAATAGGAGCCCTGGTGGCAGAGTGGTTAAAGCACTCAGCTGCTCATGGAAAGGTTGGTGGTTTGAACTCACCAGCCAATCTGTGGGAGAACGACGTGGCAGTCTTCCTCTGTGAAGATTTACAGCCTTGGAAACAATATGGGACAGTTCTACTCTGTCCTATAGGGTTTCTATAAGTCAGAACTGGTTCCATGGCAGTGAGTGAACGAGTGAGGTGGCACAGTGGTTAAGAGCTTGGCCAGTAACTCTAAGGTTGGTGGTTCAAACCCACCCTGCAGCTCCACAGGACAAAGACTTGGTGATCTGCTTCCATAAAGATTTACAGTCAAGAAAACTCTATGAGGCAGTTATACTCTGTTATATGGGGTCAGTATGAGTTAGAATCGACTTGATGACATACAACAACTACAGGGATTGCCCTATGAACTTAGCTTTCCAATGGTTTCAAGAAAAGTCATTACACTTCCTTCTCATTTATCAGCTGTCTTATTATCAGACATTTCACATTTACAACAATAGTAAAGAAATCTATCTATTTTGCATGTTGATGATGTCTGTCTGGCAGTAATGAATGCTGAGGTGCGAGGCAAGAGTAACACCAGATTTTATGGTTAAGATTATGTGTCACCTTGGCTGGGCAATGATTCTCAGTGGTTTGGCAGTTATGTAATGATGTAATCTAGCAGTTATATAATGATGTAACTTCCATATCTGTTGTTGTTAGGTGTCATCAAGTCGGTTATGACTCATAGCAACCCTATGTACAGCAGAAAGAAACACTGCCTGGTCCTGTGCCATCCTCACAATCCTTGCTATGTTTAAGGCCATTGTTGCAGTCACTGTGTCAATCCATCTCATTAAGGATCTTCCTCCTTTTTGCTGACCCTCTACTTTACCAAGCATGATGTCCTTCTCAGTGGACTGGTCCCTACTGATAACATGTCCAAAGTAAGCAAGACGAAGTCTCACAATCCTCACATGTAAGAAGCATTCTGGCTGTACTTTTTCCAAGATAGATTTGTTTGTTCTTCTGGCAGTCCGTGGTATATTTAATATTTTTCACCAACATCGTAATTCAAATGCATCCATTCTTCTTTATTTATCCCCACTGAATAATATTCTTGGAATAATATTATTTTCTTCTCCAGCTATTATTCATTATCCATCTTATGTCTGACCCCTCTGTGAAGGTTTTTCTCAATACTCTAGCCTACATTAAAGTCTAAACTTCAGAAGATTTTATTATTTCATCCAAAGTATATCATTGAGCCATGTATATCTTACCTCCTTATGACTTAGAAGTTTGATGTCTCAGTGACTAGTATAATAGGTATTGGATGATGGTGATTATAATAAGGATGATGAAAATATTTATGGTGATGATATGAGCCATAAAGATTTTGAGAGACATAATTGTTCACAAAAAAGTGTTACATCAGAATCCAAAGAGACAAGGTTGCTTATTCTTATACATTTTCCCCAGATAGTTGATATACTTTATGTCACACAGGATGTTACAAAAGTCCTATTTTCATTTAAAGTTACAAATCAGTTTTATTGTTAACACTAAAGAGACAAGAAAAGAAAAAAAAAAAAAGAAAGAAAGAATGCCTAATATCTAGCTTTGGCAGTAGAAAAATAAGCTGTGTCCTAACATTTAATTTCAATCTTGTATGATATATAGCTACATCTTTTGCAGAATGTTGTGACCTATGTGATTATATGTGTTCCAAATGCCAGTGAAGGTTTCTAGACAATGAAACTGTATATTTTTGAATGTAGAACTCTGTATATTGACTGTTGTTGAAAATTATAAAGCTGTGTGTGCTGAACTAAGAAATTTCAAGAGCCAATTAAGGAAAATTTTTTGAATACTTCCATAATTGCTGAAGCTTTTTCCAAGGAAAGGAAGAAAATATCAATTTTATAGGAAACATACAGAAATAATTCTATTACCACAATAATGAAACTGGGACTAGTAGTAGCAACTTGCATTTGTATTACACTTAATATTATATAAAGCAATATATCATGTATACTACATTAAATTTGACCTTCTCAACAACCATTGGTATAAAATACAATACTAATTTTTATTGAGGCTAGGATTGTGATTCAAGATTTACTTACCGTATTTTTACACAAATAATGTGTGCTTTCTATGTTTGTTTGCCAAACTGTTCCCTCCCCACCAAGGTATTTTCATAAGCATGCTATGCTAATTTTTTTACAGCAACATGTAAAACAAATTGGCATAGTGGCGCTTATGAAAACACCTCACAAAAGGAGGAGAGGAGGTAGTTGGCAAACAAATGCAGAAGGCACACATTATTTGCATAAAAATACAGTAGTATCTGTCAATCACTCTACTGAGTCCATTACCTTAATCTTCATTACAAATGTGTAGGATAGGTACTGTCTTGTCCTTCTTACTAGATGAATTTGGCAAGGTAGATGCTATTAATGAAATTTTACAGCAAAAAGTATATTCAGAATGTCAAGATTAGTCAAAACTTTTAGAGCAAGCAACCAATTAAACAAGACCATGAACCCTGGTCTCTTAAAAACAAATTTGGTATTCTATTAGTAATTCTTTTAATTTCTAAACTTTCTAATTTCAGTAGCAATTCCTACAAAAGATAAAACTAACATTCATAAAAATAATTTAAATAAATATTGGACTATTTTAAAGCCGCAACTAAGAATCAAATTGTGTTTTATTCTTTTAGCATCTAAAAATGTCATGAAAGACAGTAGTGAGGGAAAAACTCTCCTACTTGGCAGAGTCTCAAGCATATGCCTTAGCAGGAACAATATTTGAAGACCAGAGACTAGAAGGTTTGAGGAAGAGGATTTTGGATGTGTATATAGGACTAGTCACAGTGTTTGTAAATCTTTGAGTGTCATATCAGAGAGATGGAGCCCTGGTGGTGTAGTGGTTAAGAGCTTGGCTGCTAACCAAAAGATCAGCAGTTCAAATCCACCAGCTGATCCTTGGAAACCCTATGAGGCAGTTCTACTCTGTCCTCTAGGTTTGCTATGAGTCAGAATCGACTCGACGACAATGGGTTTGCTTTGATTTTTTGATATCAGATTGATGAACAGAGGCGACTGTAAACTACTATTTGGTAGAGTGACTTATTCAGGGGAGATCAGACAGCTTCTGTCCTCAGCCTTACCATATTGGGTCCTAAAATGAACAAACCATGGAGGCAGGCATGGAGGCTATGTAAAGTTCGGATAACATGAGCTCCCCTTCACAAAGGTTAATCTAGCCAACCTCACAGCTGTATGTTCAGTCTCTAAGGAGAGGCGAGGAACACTAAGCCGTCAATATGGTACCATACCTCACGGCCTCGGGGTAATCAGCTTCTTGGAGGCAAGTTATTTACATTGAAACTATACCATTCAGAAGGGGCAGTAATTTTTCCTTAATAGAATTGATACATGTTATAGGTAAGGGTTCACCCTCCTTGCCAACATTGCTTCTGCCAACACCAAAACCCACAAGTTCACAATTATCTGAATTACTGATATGGGACCCAGCACAACATAACTCCAGACTGAGGGACTGAGATTTTGGCAAAGAAGGTACAATAATGAGTCTAAGAAACTCACTGATTCTATCATGTATAGCATGATTGAGAAGATTGTCAACATATAAACGATTGGTGAGAAGTCTGGTTCCAGATCAAAATCCTATGTGTGATAATTTAGGCCTGGCCATAAGAAATTATGAAGTCTTTTTCTGGCAGGCCTCATTAGGTAAAGTGGCCGTCTCCAAAACAGACTTGGTACACAGCCAGAGCACGGCAGTCTCTGGAGGGAATTGCAGTAAAGGACTCATAACCCCACAACCCTTCCCCACCTTCCCCACAACCGGTGGCCATGCTCATATGCATTCCTAGCCCAGGTACCTCCGTTTGGAAGTCTCCTTACGAAGAGGGGGAGCTAAACAGAGATGATTTTCAGGCACCTCTGCTCAGACCTCCTTATCGATGACCTTGACTAAAACACTCTTCTCCACTCTGACTCAATTTTTTTCCACTCCTAGCCATTCCTCTTCTCTACCTGACCCCAACCCTGCCTCCACGTCCATAAAATAGCAGAAGACTTTTGGCCAGTGCTAGTCAGCAATGAGACAATTTGTCCCACCTGCATAGTATGTCATCTGACCCTTCCCCCACCCATGAACTGTTCCATAGGAAAAAATAATAGAATGGGGAAGTCTTCACTTTCCTTTTTATCCTCTTGATTATACTATCACAGGAAATAAACAAAAACTCAATTATTACATTCTATTGAGCTTGTTGCCCTAACTGGCCACCTCAACACTTGACATTTCTGATGATTAGAATATTCAGAACAACCTGTGTTAGTAGGACAGCATCCTTCAAAATGCATTATACACGTGACTCCAACAACTATTATATGGTATTGTATCTCCAACAGCCAGAATCCACAGTTCCAACAATCAAGGATTAGCCTCTCTCATACCTCCCAGTTTTGTACTTGGTGATTTTTGTGCTTTCCATTCTTGCAAATTTTGTCTCTGCATGATTAAGTGCTCTGGACCACAAGGTCACAGTAAGTATCCTGTTTAACCATCTGTCAAATAAAGGAATTACTATACTGGGTAGGATCATCAGCTTTGATGATTTAAAAGTCTAGCACAGCTGATACGTGATATGGGTTTGATGGACTATATTTGGAAATTAGGGTACTCATTGAAGAAACTCTCATCCTTCCAAAACTGTTAATAATAATAAATGGACAATTGAAGTAAGTGATTTCAGTTTAATGAGGGAATGGGACTAGAGTTTTAGAAAACTCACACATGAAGCTCTGGGTCAACCTACTGAGCACACAGAACAGAGTAACAGAAGTCCAGAATAAGGATAATAAACATTTAGAATGGTAGTAGAGAAAGTGGTAATGAATTTTTTTTTTACACTTTTTTTTTTTTATTGTACTTCAGGTGAAGGCTTACAGAACAAATAGTTTCTCATGAAACAGTAGTACACATACTGTTTTATGACATTGGTTAACAACCCCACAAAATGTCAACCCTCTATCTTCTCAACCTTATCTTTTTTGGTGAAAATACACACAGCCAAAGATACACCATTTCAAAAATTTCTACATGCACAGTTCAGTGACGTTGACTACGCTCTTCCAGTTGTGCTGCTATTCTCACTTGAGATGAAGGCTTACAGAACAAAATAGTTTCTCATTTAACATTTACTACACGTTGTCCTATGACAATGGTTAACAATCTCACAACACACCAACAATATACTTACTCAACCTGGGTTCCCTATCACCAGCATCCTTGTCCCCTTCTGCCTTGTGGCCTTGTCACTGGACTACTATACCTCATTAGCCCCATTTGCTTTTATGGGGCTGTCCACTCCGAGGTTGAATGGTAAACCTCGGAGATAACTTCACCACTGAGCCAAAAGGGTGTCTGAGGGCATTACTCTCGGGGATTCTCCAGTCTCCTTTAGGCCAGTAAATCTGGTCTTTGTTTTGGGAGTTAGAATTATGTTCTACATCCTTCACCAGCTCTGTCCAGAACCCTCTGTTATGATCCTGGTCAGAGCAGTCAGTGGTGGTAGCCAGGCACCATCTAGCTGTACTGGACTCAGTCCGGTGGAGGCCTCGGTAGCTATGGTCCATTAGTCCTTTGGACTAATCTTTTCCTTGTATCCTGTTCTCTTCATTCTCCCTTGCTCCTGAAGGCATGAGACTAATGGAGTATCTTAGAGGGCTGCTCACAGGCTTTTAAGACCCCAGACACTACTTACCAAGGTAGAATGTAGAACATTGTCTTTATAAACTGTGTTATGCCAACTG
>NW_004444234.1:1297335-1298862 GCF_000243295.1 Trichechus manatus latirostris
AGTCATCTGGTGTTTTATTTTGGATGCCTACTGGAACCATCCTGTCTGTTTTTTGTAAATGTTTTGATATTGTCTGCTGTCTTCGGGGCATTCAGTAGTTATTTTTCTCATTTATTGATTGCAGATTTGTTTGTTTTGTCCCTTATTTAAAAAAAAATTGACTATGTCTGAGCAGGCAGACTGTGTGTTCTTTGTTGTTTGCTCGTCTGTGGGCACAATACTTTTCATGTCCTTCTTCAACGGGCAGGGTCAGTCACTCAGATATGGTACGGCAGGGCAGGTCTAGCTGAAGAGGAGTACTGGGACGGGTTGTTTGTGGTACTTACTACAGCCACCAGAGCGGGTCGGTAATCAGCGCAGGGTAGGTTCCAGTAGTCCCTGCCTGTGCTGCTTGGTATTGTGATGTCAACTGCATGGTGCAGGTAGGCAGGATACAGCAGGGAGATTGTTATGTGTAGAGCTAAGATGGATATGGGAGAGAGGAGAGAGGAACAGGAGCCAAAAACATACAAACAAGCAAAAAAGAATGGTAGGGGAGCTTGCCATTGGAGTGGAGAAATGAGAGACTATGAAATGGAGAAAAACAGAAAGGGGAAGAAGAAGAAAAGAAAAGAATGAATAAATGAGTATCAGAAAGGTTAAAGAACCGCAGAGTTCCCAGGGATTCCCACCAGTGCAGCTATGAGGTCTGGGGAAGTTGCTCTCAGGTGTTGCAGTACAGCCTGGCTAGAAGGCGTAGAGGTATACAATGCCAGGTATTCAGGGAACAGAAAGAGAAGGAAGATATAGAGGGATGACAAATGGAGTAATGAAGAAAGACAAAAAGGGAAAAAGAGGGAAAAGAAAACAAAACAAATTAAATAAAAAAAAAGAACAAGAAAAGCCTGCAAAAAAACAAACAAACAAACAAAAAAACCCAACGAGAAAAGAAATGTCCTCAGGGATCCCTCTGCAAGTCTGTGGAAGCTGTGGGGGTAGTCTCCTTGTCACGCAGCACCACCTGGCCAGAAAGTGCTCCCAACTCAAGAAAAGGAAAAGAAAACAAATAAACAATTCAAAACAAACAAACGAACAAAAGCCCCGGGATCCCACCAGCGTGGCAGCCCAGACCGGAAAGCAGCTCCACACTCGAATGGAGCTCCACAGCCCTTCAGGAAGAAGCAAAGATGGCGCACGGAGCAAGTTATTTGAGCGAAAGGAGGGGAGGTGGTGATAGGTAAGGAAGAAATCAAAAGAGGCAGAAAAAAAAGCAACACTAGCAGCCAACAAATGGCACTCAGAGAGGCAGCTAGTGCAGGCTGGTGGAATCCAAGCAGCCGGTGTTTCTCTGACAAGAGGCTGTGTCCGTGGGAAGCAGAGGGGGCCAAGTGTGGGTGAACAACGGTAGGGAGTGGGAAAGCGTATATCACAAATTACTGAAGCTTTGCAGTCCCTCAGGAAGAAGTAAAGATGGCGCACGGAGCCAGGTATTTGAGCAAAAGGAGGGGGAGGTGGTGAGAGGTAAGGAAGAAATCAAAAGAAGCGGAA
>NW_004444234.1:1299282-1321058 GCF_000243295.1 Trichechus manatus latirostris
TGGTGCTTCTGTCTAGAGCACCATTTTGCCCTAAGTCAGACAATGAATTTTAATTACGACCTCAATACCAACTATAGCACTGAAGACTATTAACCTTCCTTCAGAAAATCTTTTAATTTTTTGTTTTAATTGTTTTAATTTCATTTTTAAGGATTGTGACCACCAACTTTAAGAATTATTGAGAGTTTATAGTGGACTTAATATGGGGCACAAGTAAATCTGAATGGTATAAATGATGCATCTTAGGAGACACTGTGCGTGTCACACACATATCCCTTTGTCTTAACCTGGAGGTCTCTGACAATGCATTCCCATACACATTAACCCTGTCTGAGTGTATTTTCTAGACCTGGAGTCTGCTTGGCCCAAGTGTGGAAATCAATGCATCAGGAAAGATCCTCAAATGATGAGGGACAGGATTTGATAAAAAATATCTCATTTCCCTGTCCCCTTAGTTGGAAAATTTTGACATATATTATAAACAGTGTCTCAGAATTCTTCAGAAAGACTGAGGCCCAGGTGCCCTCGAAGGTAACATGTCCATTAATGTGCCTTTTACTGGATTTCATACCTTCCTGGAATCGCTTTTCCAGGTCCTCACCATGCTTTCTAGGATCTTCCTAATGAAAGACTTTACCCATAACACTTACACCAAAATACTTACAGCCTGCTTCTTGGGGAAGAAAAACTAAGAAAGTCATCTTAGTCATTTAGCAGGAATTATGCCTGCCTAGGTGTCCTGATGGTGTGGTGGTTAAAGTGCTCAGCTGCTAACCAAAAGGTCAGCAGTTCAAACCCACCAGAGGCTCTGCAGGAGAAACAAGTGGCAGTATGCTTCCATAAAGATTATACTTCAGAAACAGTATGGGGCGTTTTTACTCTGTCCTATAGGGTTGCTATGAGTTGGAATCAACTTGGCTCAATAGGTTTGATTTGTCTTAGAGGCTTTATTGTTGTTAGGTGCTGTGAAGTTTGTTCTGACTCATAGTGACCCCATGTACAACAGAACAAACACTGCCTGATCATGCACCATGTTCACAATTGTTGCTATGTTTGAGCCCATTCTTGCAGCCACTGTGTCAATCCATCATGTTGAGGATCTTCTTTTTTTATGACACTCTACCAAGTATGATGACCTTCTTCAGGAATTTGTCTCTCCCAATAACATGTCCAAAGTAAGTGAGGCAAAGTCACTCCATCCTCGCTTCTAATGAGCATTCTGGCTTACTTCTTCCAAGACAGATTTGTTCATTTTTCTCACAGTTCATGGTATATTCAATATTTTTTATTAAGTCTGTTTAAATTCCCTGAGTAGCCAACACCCTTGCGATAGTAATAAACACATGCTGAGTGTGGTTGGTATACAAAATAATTATTGAATGTACTCTGGACTGGATGGATGTCTTCCAGCTTAAGTATTCAGGATAGACTGAAAAGACTGAACAGAAACAACTATGAGCCTCATCAGCCCTCCACAAATCTTATCAGCTGGAAAAGGTAAAACCCACACCGTGTTATAGGATTAATATTTTTATTGTATTCATCAAAAATCAGGATCGAAAAAGCGTAGTGACTTGCTTATGTTTGTCTAGTGAATACAGAGCTTCAAACTTACATATATATTATGTCAAATTAGTTTTATAACAGTCTTGTAAGTTTAAAGTTAGTTAAAGAAAGGAGAGAAATGCTGGGCATAATACGGTAAACTTAAGAAAAATGATTATTGGAAATAAAAGGGGATACATAAAAAAAGATAAAAAATCAAATAAGAGCTTATCTTACCAAAACTATAAAAATTCTCAAATATTTTAAAATACATAATCAGAACTGACTTTTAAAAACACAATACCTAGATGGCCGCTTGCAAGCTTTTAAGACCCCAGACGCCACTCACCAAAGTAGGATGCAGAACAAATGTAAACTTCATTTAATTACAACAGTAAAAAATAAAATAAAATAAAAACAAGATACCTCTGAAAACTTTAATTCTGTAAAGTATCTGGTGGAATTTATGTCTATGTAATATATAGGTTCAGCAATGCTGGATTAGAACAGTCCCTGGCAAGTAGTACGTGCACCGTAACTATTGGTTAAAAGCATGGATAGATGATAAATAAAATAAAATTTTGGATGTTTCCGTTAAGACAAAATTCTCTTAGAAATTGCCTCACTGGACCTTCCTAAAACAATAAAATGATAGCTTTATATAAACTCACTCTCTCTAAGATAAATAAATGAAAAATAATTTTATTATGTGATATAACTTTTTATTCCAGATATTTTTCAATGAAAACTTTTAAATGCTTCCATAGGAGCTTTTGGCAGGGTAAATATATGGGTAAAAGTTTAATTTGCTGCCATCTGACACCATGTAAATAAAGAGATCTTTTGCAAACCACTTAGCTATGTTTCTACTGATTGTCAATTTAATAAGACATGAAAAGTTTTATAGGGAAAAGCAAAGGTTAACAAGACCATCTTTCCATTACTAAATAGTCTCTCAATATAAATAGCACACAGAGTTGGTGAGTCAGAAAAGAAAGAAGTACATATGGTAATAATACTCTTTCATGAAATGTGGACTGATATTTTGCTATGAATGCAGCTCTTCTAATTAGTTAAAAAGAAGTTCACATGTCCACTTAGCTGTGGATATTAATAAGAAAATGGCAAGAAAAATAGGATAGGGTGAGCCACAGTAATTAATGAGAAGGGATTATTAAGTATGCAGCCTTAAACATTTTCAAACCCTCAGTTATATAAGATATATTTGTCTAGGTTGATAGAAGTGGTTCACATAGAACAAGAATTACCTAAGTCATCCTATAAGAACTGCTAATTTTTTTAGAAAAAAGTAAAATTTAATATCCTCTCCATTCCATGTACCATAACCAATACTTTCCAGTCTGATTCTAGCACATCTCCTCCTACTAAAGAACACAGTGTATACCTGCATAAATGGCAGTTATTTATGCTGTCCAAGTAAAGCCACTCTATATTTGTAACAACCCATGAGGATTTTCTGAGTAGAGCAAGAGTGTGGGATATTAGTATACGACATTATAGACAATCACTTCAGTTAATAAGCTCAATGGTGACTTCTTGAAAACTTTATACATTAGTAATATTTTATTTTTTCTAATATCTCTTTGCTCTAGTATTTTCTTTTCAGGAAAGCATATGCTTCACCACAACAACTATACTCCTAAATTTCTTCTTACTGATACAAAGTTGTTATAAGCTCCATAAATCAAGAAGATATCAAGATATATCAAAGATGCAGAGACTTTATTACATTCCTCTCATTTTTTTCTCCAATGGAAGTGCCACCTCTTTTTATGCAGAGTTGGTAGGCAACTGTAAAACTGTGATTTTAGGAATGCAGAAGGTAAACCTGATCTTGATAAGTCTTCCCCATATCCTTTCTAATACTTTAAATTCATAAGAAAATAAACAGCTTAATTAAAGATAGATATAAAATGAAATATCCATTGGGGTAATAGAAACAACCCTAGGTGCCCTTCTGTTCACTAGCATGTTATTAAGTCCCCTTGCATCAGGATTATTTAAGAACACTTTGAATCCATTCCTTAACTCATTCATTAATTGCCAGTTTTACTCCCACTTCAAAAGTTGTGAGTTTCCCAGACTTGTTTGCTGTGCCTTCCTTGTCTGCTTACTCTCTTCATTTTGGAAAATCTTAGCACTCATTCCTAAATCCTCTTCTCTCTATTTGCACTCCACTCAAGAATTTAATCTAGACACATGGCTTTAAAAGGTGCATATTTTCAAGATTTCCAAGTTTATATTTCTAGCTCCTGTACGTCAATTGAACTTCATAACGATTGAATTAACAACATACTTGAAATCTCAACTTGATTTTATATTTATATATATCAAACATAAATGGAAAAAAGAAAACTTTTGATTTCTCAGTCTCTGTCCAACCATTTCTTACCTGAATTTTCCCCAACTTAGTAAATGGCAACACCATCCATTCAATCATTATAGCCAAAAATTTATGAGTCTTCCTTAATCTTTCACTTTCCTTCATAATTATATAATGCATCAATAAATCCTGTTCCCTCAACTTATGAAATATATTGAAAATAGGTAAATATATATGTATTTCCATCTCTATTATGATAAGATCTAATATCTTTCATCTTGTCTACTGCAATAGTCATAACTCCCATCTTGCCTCCCTTCAATTCATTTATTTATCTCATAGGTCAGAATAATGATTAAAATGTAAATTTAAATGTAAATTATATTATTATCATAGCAGATATATATTTTTAAAACACTCTTATAGTCTTCCTATATTCTTCAAATAAAGTCCAAGTTTCTTGCCATGTCTATCTCTCTGCATCTCAGAACATGTTTATCCTTGTTCACTAATACTCAGCCACATGGGTCATTTTGTATCTCACACTTGCCAAATATTTTCTTGATTTTGAATCATTTGCCATTAGTGTTACCTGAACCTAGAAGGCAGAATTTTGAGTGGCTGCATCCTTTGTAATTTAGACATTCACTGATACTTGATTAAAAGCAGCATGTTTGTATACCATTAGTAGTCCATCTTGTTATTTGTGGTAGTTATATTTTATAAAGTTGCTAACACTGAATTAGCAAATACTGAGACATTGCTCCTAGAGAAATCACAGAGTTAGCTTCCTATGAGCCTTTCATCACACTGTTTTCATCAGCTGATTAATACATAACCATGTGTTAAATGTGTTTCTTTTTAAGGACACCATATTTAATATATACCGTTGATTCATTAATGTTAAACTCATGATCAACAACTCTCTAACTCATGCCTTAATGAAATTTTTCTAACACGTGTATTTTCTCCACATCACATTGTTCTTGTACTTAGATGCAGGAGGCAACTTTTCAGTCCTATATTTCGGGGACATTTTAAAAAGCAAACTCCTCAACAAAAAACCAAAAGATGTGAAAAACACGGCATTAAATACACCATGAAGAGGACACTTACTTACAGTATGAGATATGAAATGAGAAGGCACAGTGTTACCTTGTTTCACCTTAGCTGAGCACATGCATGTCAGGTGATGACCATGAAAATGCCAGGAGTATCTATTTGGGGATTACAAATAAATGTTAGCAAGTATGAGAATCTACAAATATGGAAAATGTAAATAATGACAGTCTACCATATTTAATATTATATTACCAAGATTTATTTTCTGATAGCATTTAATTACTATTTAAAGGACTCTTATTTGTTTACAAAGTATCTATCTTTATTATGTAGAAGGTAACCTAGCAGACTCTCCTATAATTGCAGTATCTCTGAGAGTCTCTGGCACAGGGTAAGCTCCATAAAGTACTTAAAGAATAAAACAATATAAAAGTAAACTTAATTTTCTTTATTTTTAACTGGCTAATATTACACAAATGAAATATTGATAATTAACTGAGATACTGTATAAAAACATTATAGAATTATTCTGTAATATCAGAAGATTTACGGTGAGTAAACCACTTGAGGGAAAAATGAAGAAAAGATATTTTGCAGGTTCTCATTCCATTTTGGTAATTTTATTCATTGATTAGATAGACAAAATATGTCTAAAACTAGGCAATTCTTATGCAATCATAGATTAACCCAAAGAAAAATACTGAGGTTTTTATTAACTTAGTCAATCTTAGATAAGAAGTCCACCCTTGAGGATTTAACTAGAATAGCTTTTTCCTATGTTTCTTGTCCCCCATGCATCTGTCAGTTTGTCGTACTGTGGGGGCTTGCGTGTTGCTGTGATACTGGAAGCTACACCACCAGTATTCAAATACCAGCAGGGTTACCCATGATTGACAGTTTTCAGCTGAGCTTCCAGACTAACAGAGACTAAGAAGAAGGATCTAGATGTCTGTCTGAAAAAAATTAGCCTGTGAAAAACTTACGAATACCAGCAGAACATTGTCTGACATAGTGACAGAAGATAAGTCCCTCAGGTTGGAAGGCACTCAAAGGACAACTTGGGAAGAGCTGCCTCCTCAAAGTAGAGTTGACCTCAATGACGTGGATGAACTCAAGCTTTTGGGACCTTCATTTGCTGTGAGGCATGACTCAAAATGAGAAGAAACAACTGCAAAAATCCATTAATAATCAGACTATGGAATGTATGAAGCATGAATCTAGGAAAATTGGAAATCATCAAAAGTGAAATGGAATACATAAACATTGATATCCTAGGCATTAGTGAGCCAGAATGGACTGGTATTGACCATTTTGAATCAGACAATCATATGGTCTTCTTTGCCAGGAATGACAAATTGAAGAGGAATGGAGACACATTCATCATCAAAAACAAAATTTCAAGATCTATCCTGAAGTATGGAATACACAGGAATCAAATTGACTTCATCTGTGGAAAGAGATGATAGAAAAGCTCAAAATCATTAGTCAGAACAAGGCCGGGGCCAACTGCAGGAGTGACCATCAATTGCTCATGTGCAAGTTCAATTTGAAGCTGAAGAAAATTCGAACAAATTCAGAAGAGCCAAAGTACAACCCTGAATATATCCCTCTTGAATTTAGAGACATCTAAAGAATTGACTTAGCGCATTGAACATTAATGACCAAAGACCAGAATAGTTGTAGAATGACATCGTGGACATCATCCATGAAGAAAGCAAGAGGTTATTAAAAAGACAGGAAAGAAAGAAAAGACCAAAATGGATGTCAGAAGAGACTCTGAAACTTGTTCTTGAATGTTGAGTAGCTAAAGCAAACTAGGGATGATGAAGTAAAAGAGCTGAATAGGAGATTTCATAGGGCAGCTCAAGAAGACAAACAAGGTATTATAATGACTTGTGCAAAGACCAGGAGGTTGAAAACCAAAAGAGAAGAACACATTCTGCATTTCTAAGCTGAAAGAACTGAAGAAAAAATTCAAGCCTTGAGTTGCAAGATTGAAGGATTCTATAGCAAAAATAGTGAATGACACAGGAAACATCAAAAGAAGATGCAAGGAAAACACAGTTACTGTACTAAAAAGAATTGGTCTATGTTCAATCATTTCAGGAAGTAGCATGTGATCAAGAACCAATGGATCTGAAGGTAGAAATCCAAGCTCCATTGAAGGGATTGGTGGAAAACAAGGCTTCAGGAATTGACAAAATACCAGTTGAGATGTTTCAACAAACATGTGCAGTGCTAGTAGTCCTCACTCATCTATGCTAAGAAATTTGAAGGACAGATACCAGGTCAACCACCCGGAAGAGATCCTTATGCCTGTTTCAAAGAAAGGTGATCCAAGAGAATGCAGAAATTATCAAACAATATCATTAATATCACACACAGATCAAATTTTGCTGAAGATCATTCAAAAGCGGTTGCAGCAGTACATTGACAGACTACTCCCAGAAATTCAAGCTAGACTCAAAAGCGGATGTGGACATCCATCTGATGTCAGATGGATACTGGCTGAAAGCAGAGAATACTAGAAGGATGTTTACCTGTGTTTTATTGATTATGCAAAGGCATTGACTGTGTGAATCATAACACATTATGGATAATATTGCGAAGAATGGAAATTCCAGAACACTTAATTGTGCTCATGAAGAACCTGTACGCAGTTCAAGAGACAGTTGTTCAAACAGAACAAGGGGATACTGCATGGTTTAAAGTCAGGAAAGGTATGGGTCAGGGTTGTATCTTTTCACCATATTTATTCAATCTGTATCCTGAGAAACCAATTCGAGAAGCCGGATCATATGAAGAAAAATATGGCACCAGGATTGGAAGAAGACTCATTAACAACCTGTTATGCAGATGACACAACCTTGCTTGCTGAAAGTGAAGAGGACTTGAAGCACTTACTGATGAAGATCAAAGACCACAGCCTTTAGTATGGATTACACCTTAACATGAAGAAAACAAAAATCCTCATAACTGAACCAATAAGCAACATCATGATAAATGCAGAAAAGATTGAGGTCATCAAGGATTTCATTTTATTTGGATCCACAATCAACACCCATGGAAGCAGCAGTTAAGAAGTCAAAGGACACATTGCATTGGGAAAATCTGCTGCAAAAGATCTCTTTAAAGTGTTAAAAAGCAAAAATGCCATTTTAAGGACTAAGGTGTGCCTGACCCAAGCCATGGTGTTTTTAATAACCTCATTATGCATGTGAAAGCTGGACAATCAATAAGGAAGACAAAGAATTGACACCTTTGAGTTGTGGTGTTGGTAAAGAATATTGAATATATCATAGATTTCCAAAGGAACAAACAAATCTGTCTTAGAAGAAGTACAGCCAGAATGCTCCTTACAAGTGAAGATGAAAAGACTTGGTCTCACATATTTTGGACATATTATTAAGAGGGATCAGTTCCTAGAGAAAGACGTCATGCTTGGTAAAGTAAAAGGGCAGTGAAAAAGAAGAAGACCCTCAACAAGATGAAATGACACTGTAGCTGCAACAACGGGCTCAAGCATAACAACCATCATGATCATGACACAGAACCAGGCAGTTTTTCCTTCTGTAGTACATAGGGTTACTATGAGCTGGAGCCAACTTGACGGCGCCTAACAACAACAACAACAAAATCCTGAAGTACAACTCTGTCAGTGACAGGATAACGTCAGTGCACCTACAAGGAAGATCAGTTAATATGACTATTATTCAAATTTAGGCACCATCCACTGAGGCCAAAGATGAAGAAATTGAAGATATTTGCCACCTCTGCAGTCTGAAATTGATCAAATATGCAATCAAGATGTGTTGATAATTACTGGCAATTGTAATGAAAAAGTTGGAAACAAAGAAGAAGGATTGGTAATTGGGAAATGTGGCCTTGGTGATAGAAACCATGCTAGATCACATGATAAAATTTTGCAAGACCAATGGCTTCTTCATTGCAAATAAATTTTTTCAACAACATAAATTGTGACTATACATGTGGACCTTGTCAGGTGAAATATACAGGAATCAGATCAACTACATCTGTGGAAAAAGATGATGGAAAAAACCAATATCATCAATCAGAACAAGTCCAGGGGCCAACTGTGGAACAGATCATCAATTGTTCATATGCAAGTTCGAGTTGAGGTTGAAGAAAATTAGAACAAGTCCACAAGAGTCAAAGTACAATCTTGAGTATATTCCACCTGAATTTAGAGATCATCTCAGGAATAGATTTGACACATTGAACACTAATGACTGAAGACCAGTCAAGTTGCAGAATGACATCAAGGACATCATAGATGAAGAAAGCAAGAGGTCATTAAAAAGACAGGAAAGAGAGAAAAGACCAAAATGAATATCCGAAAAAATTCTGAAAGTTGCTCTTGAACTGAGAGTAGCTAAAGCAAATGGAAGAAATGATGAAGTAAAACAGCTGAACAGAAATTTTCTAAGGGCAGCTGGAGAAGACAAAGTAAAGTATTATAGTGAAATATGCAGAGACCTGGAAATAGAAAACCAAAATGTGAGAACACATCTGGTATTTCTCGAGCGGGAAGGACTAAAGAAAAAATTCAAGCCTTGAGTTGCAATATTTAAGGATTCTCCAGTGAAAATACTTAATGACACAGGAAGCATCAAAAGAAAAGAAGGAACACACAGAGTTACTATACCAAGAAGAATTTATCAATGTTCAGCCATTTCATGAGGTAGCATATGATCAAGAACCAATGGTACTGAAGGGAGAAGTCCAAGCTGCACTGAGGGCATTGGCAAAAAACAAGGCTCCAGGAATTAACAGAATACTGGTTGAGATGTTTCAACAAATGAATGTAGTGCTGAAAGTGCTCAATCATCTATGCCAAGAAATTTGGAAGGCAGCTACCTAGTCAACCAACTGGAAGAGATGCATATTTGTACCCATTTCAAAGAAAGTTGATCCAAAAGAACGTGGAAATTATCGAGCAATATTATTAATATCACATGCAAGTAAAATTTTGCTGAAGATCATTCAAAAGCACTTGCTGGAGTACATTAACAGGGAACTCCCAGAAAGTTAAGTCAGATTCAGAAGCGGACGTGGAACGAGGGATATCATCGCTTACATCAGAAGGATCCTGGCTGAAAGCAGAGAATATCAGAAAGATGTTTACTTGTGTTTTATTGACTATGCAAAGACATTCAACTGTGTGAATCATAACAAATTGGATAACCTTGAGAATAATGGGAATTCCAGAACACTTAATTGTGCTCATGAGGAACCTGTACATAGACCAAGAGGCAGACGTTTGAACAGAACAAGGTGATATTGCATGGTTTAAAGTCAGGAAGGTTTTGTGTCAGGGTTGTATCCTTTCACCATACTTATTCAATCAGTATGCTGAGCAAATTATCTGAGAAGCTGGACTATATGAAGAAGAACAAGGCATCAGGATTAGAGGATTACTCATTAACAACCTGCATTATGCAGATGACAAAAGCTTGCTTGCTGAAAGTGAAGCGGACTTGAAGCACTCAACTGACGAAGATCAAAAACCACAGCTTTCAGTATGGATTACACCTCAACATGAAGAAAACAAAAATCCTCATAACTAGATTAGTAAGCAACATCCTGATAAATGGAGAAAAGATTGAAGTTGTCAAGGACTTCATTTTATTTGGATCCACAATCAAAGCCCATGGAAGCAGCAGTCAAAGTACGCATTGTATTGGACAAATCTGCTGCAAAAGATCTCTTTGAAGTGTTAAAAAGGAAAGATTTCTCATTAAGGAGTAAGATGAACCTGACTCAAGCCATTATATTTTCAATTGCCTCATATGCATGTGAAAGCTGGATAATGAATAAGGAAGACTGAAGAAGAATCATTGCCTTTGAATTATGGTGTTGGTGAAAATATTGAATATACCACGACTGCCAGAAGAATTAAAAAATCTGTGAGAAGTACAACCAGAGTACTCCTTGGAAGCAAGGATGGCGAGACTTCGTCTCACATAGTTTGGACATGATATCAGGAGGCACCAGTCCCTGGAGAAGGACATCATGCTTAGTAAAGTAGAGGGTCAGTGAAAAAGAGGAAGACCCTCAAGGGGATGGACTGACACAGTGGCTGAAACAATGGGCTCAAGCATGAAGATAGTGAGTATGGAGCACTTCAGGGCAGTGTTAAGTTCTGTTGTACATAGGGTCGCTCTGAGTCGGAACCCACTCTATGGCACCTAACAACAAAAACAACATGTTTCTCATAAGAAATAAATGTTTCATAACATATTATTAGATATTATCCAGAAAAAATATTCCCTAAAGTAATATGTGAAATATTTGGTTATGACAAATGGTAACAAGGCTCTTTATTGTAAGCATCTGATAGACTTTAATGTTAGTCCCACTGTACTCTCCAAGGGGGAATGCAATATCAGTGTTTTCTCACAGTAAGTTTTTACATGGAATTCCTTCCCTCCCATGGACACATCACAACTTTTGGGAAAAGATAACATGGGAACATTTACCGTCAGATTTCAAAATTATATTTATTTAAACATCGAAGAAAGTTGATAATTGATGAGCATCATATTTTCAAAATTTTCATAAACATTCTGTAAACTAAATACTTGAAAAAAGATTTCAAAGTATTTCTAAGGCTTCTACTAGTTATTATTTTCCAAAATTTTGAGTTTTGGAACTATTATGTTTCAAAAAAGGTAACTGCAAATGAACAGCATAGATCAAAATCCAGCAAAATTGATTCTGATTCATGGAGATCCCATGGGGTACGTAGTAGAACTGCTCCATAGGGTTTTCTTAGCTGTAATCTTTACAGAAGCAGATCTCCAGGTCTTCATTCTGTGGTGCTTTGTGCTGGTTTCTAACTGTCAACCTTTAGGTTAGAAGTCAAGTGCAAATGGTTACATCACCCACGGATCTTATAAATGGCATTATTTCCTTCTAAATTTTTTTGTTTGCATGTTTTTGCATTAATGAAATTTTAAAAAGAATAGTATACATTGAGACCTAGACCTCAAAGAACCAGGATCCAAATATTGTAGCTGGTGTATTCCTCTTACATATCTCAAGGCTTTCAATAAAAATCTTGGAATCTACTGAAACATACCGTAAAACAAAATCAAAACCATGTACAGACTGTCAATATACATTCTTTAAAATAAAGACACATGTTCAACTAGAACATATAGAAATAAAAAGCTACTGGTGTGTGTTTTACCTTTGAGGTAAAGGAAATTCTGGAGTACTTAGAACTTGGTCTTCCTGTTTCAGCACTTAGTCTGAATGGATCAACTTGATTTTTTTTGTTGTTGTTGAGTTCATAGAGAATTAAGATATGTTGAAATTTTATGGAAAAATAATTAAAGTCAGTCTATCTGGTTGGAAAAGACTATAAATGTTCAAAGCAGGGTCTGAGGGTTTGTCAGAAATAACTTCTTTTTTTTCTGAGTGGGATTTGAAGAGTAGAACAATTTTTTAACTAATATGACAGTGTCAGAATATAAATTTATATATTACCAGCCATATCAACTATTTAACAGATTCAAAAAGGAAGAATAATTTCCAAATAACATGTGTTTTCTGAAATGTAACCCTGTAGAAAAATAAGGAAATATTTATTTTTTATCAAATTTCTTCATTTGGAATTTCCTGGGCTTGCTGTGAATTTAACTCTTTGTTAAATGAATTATTTCCTTGAACCCTGTTTTGCTACATAATATTATGGACACAATATCAGGTGGTGACTCTATGTCTCTGGTATGTCATAGATTGAATTATTTTACAACATTGAGAAAAAAGTCCAAAAAATATTTCAAGAAATAATTTATTTCAAACTTGCTTGTGCTAGTTTATTTTTTAGCATTATTTATAACACATGCATAAAAATAAAAGAAAATATTATTGTATATTATGTATATTTTAGTCTCAAAGTTGTAAATAGAACATATAGTGAATTAATTACCAATACAGTCAGCTGAGGAACAATTCTCCCACTCCACAAGAGTCTGAAGTAGCAAATAGTGTTTGGTAAAAACATATTTATTTAAAAAATAAGGTAATCATAATAAAAGAATAAATAAGCCATGCCCAAATGTGATGAATATTAAATATTATTATCTAGGAAGATTCATTCTGGTGATTCATTGTATATTCTAAATTCTGATCAATAGTCTGTTAAATGGATTGGAAATAAATATCAGGTACCATCTGTGAGAAAATAGAAAAAAAATCTACTTCCAAAAACAAAACAAAATAATGGCTATGGTACCTGAAAGTCATATATCTTATAATGCATTAAAGAAGAACAAGGAAGAAAAAAAGAAAAGATCTGTTTGTAAAATTAAATATTCCAATCTAATTTGTGGTGCTTTCTTAAGGGAAGTTATAACAAGGTAAATATACTAGTTGTTGCTGTTGTTAGCTGCCATCCAGTTGGCCCCCAATAAGGCACCTGAAATCACACTTACTGATACTGTCCAAGTCATAAGAACTTATCTTGCAAAAACAGTAAAAGCACGTGTCATCTCAAACCTTTTTAACAATATCTTACTAAAAGTCCTAATTAGAGACAGTTACCAAGGAAACAATGGCCAATTAAGTAAATCAATTAAAACACAGACCGTTTGACTTGACAGAATTTAGGCTTAAATTTCAAAGTGAATAATAGTCCTCTGGCATTATAAAATAAAATTTCAGACATTTAAAGCATCACTGAATAAAATCAGTGCAACTATAAGCAAATTCGGAACCCTGGTGGTGCAGTGGTTAAGTGTTTGGCTGCTAAACAAAATGTCGGCAGTTTGAATCCACCGGTTGCTCCTTGGAAACCCTATAGGGCAGTTCTACTCTGTCCTACAGGGTTACTATGAGTTGGACTTGACCTGAAGGCACCGGGTTTGGTTTGTTTTTTATAAGCAAGTTTACTTCTTTTTTTTTTTTTTTCTCCTGCTCGCTGTCAGGGTTCTGTCTTGCTAACCTTGCCTTCTGTGCCAATTGTGCAAACCAGTCCAGGGCAACTAAGATCACCTACCTCTGATGCCTAATTCTGTGGTGGCTAACAAATCCCACTCCACACGCCAGCTGTGTCCTGTAAAAATCTCAGCCTCTTTGCCCTGCTCAGCTGAGACCCAAGCTACTACATACAACCCTTTCTCTCTTATCCACACCTGGGGCTAGGTCAGCAGGTATTGGCCCCTTCTCTATTTCTTAGGCCTGATAATCTGTTGAAATTACTCACAAACTCCAGGGAAAGGGCTATCTTGAATCTAGCAGAAAAAAAGAATACGAACACATAAGAGGAGGTCTGGGAGGAGTTTCTGCTCAGAGTCGCCATGTTCCCAGGGGAAAGCGTAACTCACCCTCCCAAAAGCAGATATTTGTGATTTCCACTCAGGAGGCACCACTGAGCCTCAGTCTCCCAAAGCCTTAGTGGCCTCTTCAGGCTTAGTCATCATCAGGCTCCCAGGTGGTCCTGGGTCTGGCCAGCCCCCACACATTGACCTCAGGTGTGGGCAGGCATTCAGAAACCAGGAACAAAAGCCAAATTGTTTATTGCAAGGAGGTTCTACACCTCCACTTGGCTAGGTAACCTAATGAAAATATATTAAATTGTACCGGTTCTTGATGTTCTTAGAAAGTTTTGGAAACCACATTGGCACACATGATCACTAAAAATTTGATTAAGAAATATACCCAAAACCCATTACTGTCAAGTCAATTCCAACTCATAGCGACCCTATAGGGCAGATTAGAACTGCTCCATAGGGTTTTCAAGGCTGTAAATCTTTACAGAAGCAGACTGCCACATCCTTCTCCCGCAGAGCGGCTGGTGGGTTCAAACCTACGACTTTTCGGTTAGCAGCCGAGCGCTGGACCACTGCGCAACCAGGGCTTCTAAAGAAATATAGATCATTAAATTACTTAATTACCTTCCAAATTAACAAAATTAATATATGAGGCAGAAACACAGATTAGGGAACTATTGCAAAGACAAAATTCAAAGACCAAATGTGCAAAGAGCTATAAAAAACGTATTTAAGGAATTGAACCTAGTAATGTTGTCTTGAATGGAAAAAAAATAGCAATAATAGCAAAATACAATTTTACTTGCTTATTCTTTATCAGTTTCATTGTAATGTCAAAAACCTGCTAAAACACAACCCACAGAAGATGAGGAGATAAAAAGTATCATGAAAATAAAGTTAATAATAATTCAGTCATTCAAGATACTATAAAACAGTGATTTTCAAACTATTTGGTCTCAGGAACTTTCTGCAGTCTTAGAAAGTATTGAGGGTCCAAAGAGTTTGCATTTATGTGCGTTAGAACTATTGAAATATTCAGTATTATAAAATAAAATCTGAAAATTGTATATACTTACTAATTCACTTAAAATATCAATAAACCTATTAAACATTAATACAGATAACATATTTTATTAAAATAACTATTCTTTCCAAAACAAAACAAAAAAATGATAACGAGAAGATTGATTTTTTTTTTTACATTTTAGAAAATCTCTTTAATATCTGGCTTAATGAAGACAGCTGGATTCATACTTTTTTTTACATTCAGTCTATTGCAATATCACACAACCTGTAGTTTCTAGAAAAATATATACTCGTAAGGGAATGAGTGTGAAAAAGAGTTGATATGATGATAGTTTTGACGTGTGAAGCCCCTGGAAGGGTTCGGGGTCCCTTTTGAGAACCATTTTTATACCATATGGAATCCCTGTATGGTGTAAATGACTAACATGCTCAGATGTTAACCAAAGGGTTGGAAGTTCTAGTCCACCCAGAGGCACCTCAGACGAAAGGTCTGGCAATCTACTTCTGAAATCAGCCATTGAAAACCTTACAGAGCACAGTTCTACTCTGACAATTTATGAGGTCGCTATGAGTCAGAGTTGACTCGATAACTTTTTTTAAAATTATTATTATGAAAAATAACAATAATATGAAAGAAAATGTTGACTCTCAGGAGATTTGTTAACAAATTTATAGCAGAGGTGGAGACAGAAAAGATTACTGTATTTAGAAATTATCAGTAAGAATTGATATGTTTGACTATCCAATGCTAACAAAGATCAGTGGCCCTCAAGTCGATTATGATTCATGGCGACCTCATGTGTTACAGATTAGAACTGCACACCATAGGATTCTGAGGCTGTAAACCTGAGGAAGTAGATTACCATACCTTTCTTCTGAGGTATCTCTAGATGAGTTCAAACTTCCAAACTTTTGGTTAGTAGCCAAACACTTAACCATTTGCGCTTGTTACTATATCCTCAGACTTCCACGCTCCATATTTTTGACTACCTTTCCCCAATTGTCTGAAGTGAGGGTATGATGAATCATTACCTTATCCAGTAATTTCCTCCAACAACCTTCTCTACATGGATAGGTATGGTTAAATATTATTTTGAATACCACATTGTAGCCTATATTCTCCTTAGAAAGATGGTTAAGATTATATAGTGGCAGAATTCAGGGTTTTGAAATGTGATTAGAGTTTTTCTAAGCTGAACCATAATTGGTCCCAATTTTCTTACAGCTCTGGGTATATAATAAAGATTTTATAAAAAGCATGTTCTGAAGTGTCCTCCTTAATAACAGATTTTTGTAGCAGAATCCCAAAACATTATTTTCTTACTAAAGATGAAGTTAATTATTCTTAAAATTGTTGGCCCTCATTTTCAGGGAATTATCAGTAAGAATTATGAAGATATATTGATATTAATATAGTTATCTATCACTCATTTATTACTCACCACACTAGTTAATAACTAAAAAAAAGTGGATATTGTTTCAACATGATATACTTATTTTATATATGCCTACTATTTATACTAGTATAAGTTAACTTTATTAAGCATATCATTTAAGTATGAAAAGATATGTTGACCAAGACTAAAAATATCAAGAATTAAGCATATTTTTATACCGAATCAATTGTATAAATTAATTTGTTTAGCTGGCATTTGCTGATTACATTTTGATAAAAGTATTTTGCAATCATGTGGTTCAGATGAGTGTTTGATGTATTTTGACTTGTATACTTTACTATTTGAGACAAATTGTTCTTAGAAACAATAATATGAATAAAAACTGAATGATATATGAGTCAATTAAGCCTATTTTAAATAATTTCATTAATAAGGTAAAATGACTTCTGTTCACTCCTGTCCTAGTACATCATTAAATATTATTGAGTTAGGCCCTGACATTTTATTCAGAATTATGTTTCTGGCATTTAAGTATTCAGCTCTAAATGTTAAGGATGTCAATTACATAAGCATCCATCTTTTTCACTATGGTTTCCCATCAAACATTAATGGTGGAAGCATTAATTCATTTCAAGTAGTCTCAGATATCTGCACTGAATAAGGTTGATATCGTGCAAGTGCTCTGACAACCTCCAGTAAGTAATTACTCTTAAAAATATCTCAGTAGATTCAACACACTCCTAGAGGCATTTTAAATTATATGTCGTTAAAATGTAATGCTTTCTCAAATGACAAGGTCATGCCGAAAAGCAAAACTACACTCTATTTTTATCTTAGTCATACCCACTCCAATAATAATGTTACAACCTATGCTTCAATCCGTGATAGATAAATTGTGCTACATCAAGAGGTGTGCAGTAAACAAAATAAAATTGTTATTTATACCACTAATATATCAATACTTTGATATCAGCCTATGTGAGGAAACGACCCATTTGTGTGCTGAGTAGTATATTCCACATCTTTATATAATCTGGGACAAAAACACACTCACAAAACTAGATGTTCAACTGTCTTTACATAATTTTTTCTCCTGACTATCAAACATTTTCCTTCTTCTTTTGGATAGATCTTTTCTAAGCAAAGTATGAAAGCTTAAAGTTAAATTAAATGTTGCCTTATATTAAAGTGAATATTAAATAAAGGCATGCATTACAAAGCATAATGATAATCTATTATATGTTTTTGCCCCTCCTGGCTATATTAACCATGTCTTTCATTTCTATAAAATGATGATTTGCCATCCACAAGATAGCCACTGGCTGCTCTGAAGTAAAACCCCAAAATGTCTAGAAACCTTAGATAGCCCCAAGTCATATGTTCCAACAGTTGCAGTAAACATGGGTTTCCTTGGAGGGAGAGAGTCACATTGAAAAATAGCTGTCTAATTGTAAACCTGCTTGCCTTGTCTCACCCTCTCATTTCCCCAGAAACCACAGTGACAGCCCACAGAGTGGCCCTGTGTGGCCTGCTGTGTTCTCTACAAGAAACTGTGAGTCTTTAAATTCTTTTGATCTCTCTCTGTGGATCAGCTTCTGGCCTCACCATACCTTACCCAAAGCAACATGGTTAGAAAAATGGCACAAAAATAATATATAATGATTTGGGAAAAAAAATGTAAATATAATATTCAAATGGAATTAGGAAGCATATTAACCTATTTCCTTCCAGTCTCTCTTTACATGGTAGAAGCAATTTTCTTAAACAAATTTATTTTGATGATCAAGTATAGATATGTACTAAATATGTTTTCTACATTGTGTTAATTAATATTTAGTAGTTTAATGCTTTTGGTTAGTAGTTGAATGATGAACCAGTTGCACCTGTTGTAGCAGTTAGGCTATTGACTGAGTATACATTTTATCAGCTCCCTCAATTCAATCCATTAAGAAAACTAAATGTAGTCATATCCAGAGAAGCTAAAACTTATATAACAATGATTGAAACACTTATGCTTAATACTTTATCTATATAAGAAGTTGATTTTTAATTTTAAAAAAAGAAAAATACAAAAAAGGCATTTAGTTACTAGTCAAGAGTAAATATGAAAGTATAGGGAAATGATGGTTTCAAACTAATCCAGATGCTTTTTATTTTATTTTTCTAATATCAAGTCTTACTTCAGTAAATCACTTCTAACAGCTTTTCTGAAACTTGGAATTTTCAATAAATATGAAATAAAACAGGCTTCTCACAAAATTTCTTCCAGAGAATAGGAAAAAAAAAATCAATAAAAATTCTAGAAAATAATATAAGAAACAATTTTCATGTCCTTGAGCTAGGAAAATATTTCTTAAAAAGGACAGAGACATGGAGAATAATAAATTTGATTATATTAAAATTAAAAAATTAGGCAATCCAAGGATATTATTAAGAGAATGAAAAGGCCAAACACTGAGTGGATGAAAGTATTTTCAATACTTAATCCCAGCATTCAAAACATTTCTGGAGATGTTTGATTAGAACAACATAACCTTGCTAGCAAAACATAACAATGATATTTTTATTGCTATTAGTTGCTATCAAGTTGTCTCCAATTCTGTATGACTTTATGTATTAACAAACAGAATAAAACATTTCCTGGCCCTGTAACATCTTCATGATCTTGGTATCTTTGAGTCTATTTTTGCAGGTATTGTACAGTGCCTTCCAATCTGAGGGTATTATTTTCTAGTGCTATATTGGATGATACTTTTTGTTGTGTTCCACAAGGTTTTCATTGGTTCATTTTCTGAAGAAGGTCACAAAACCTTTCTTGTTAGTGTCTCTTAGTCTGGAAGCTCTGCTGAAACTTGTCTGCTATTATAGCTCAGAGTATCACAGCAACATGTAAGCCAGCACAATAAGACAAACTGAGACAGATGGTAGAACAATGAGATTAAAAGAAAGGAAAATTACAGAAAAATCTGCATCATGAACTTATGTACAAAAAGCATAAACAAAATATTATTAATCAAATATAGCAATAAATAAAATGCCAATCCAACAAAAACAAGTGGGGGATATTCTAGGAATTAATTTTTTTTTCTCTCACATTCAGAAATCAACTTAAATTTTACCACATAATAAATTTTAAAAATTATATAAATATTTTGAGACATGTGGGAAACAATTTTTTAGAATAAAACACTAAGTTATAATAAAAATTAAAAGGTAGGATAGAAAAAGTTTTCTTAATCTATTAAGAGTATGTCTTAGTCTAGGTTCTCTAGAGAAGCAAAACCAGTAAAGCACATATAAATATACATAGAGAGAAATTTACTTCAAGGAAATGGCTCATGCAATTGTGAAGAAATGGCTCAAGTCTTTGTGGGGACTGGGAAGTCCCAAATATGTGGGTCAGCCAGACAGGCTGAAGACCTCTACTGACTCATGTAGTTACAGAGACTGATGAATCCAAAACCTGCAGGTCAGGCAGCAGGCTGGAGGCCTCTGCTGGTTCATGAGGTTGCAGGGGTTGGCAAATCCAAAATCTGTAGGTCAGGCAGTAAGCCAGAGACTTCTGCAGACTTACATCCCAGGAACTGGAGGTCAAGCGACAAGAAGGTTGAGAGAGAACAAGATTTGTCAGGCCCCATGCCCAAGGAAACTCCCTTTTCAACTGTTTGGCTGCTTATATCAGATAACAACAAGTAAAGTGATTGCATAGTGTCTGCCAAAGCAAGAATCATAGCCTAGCAAAGTGGACACATAACATTAACTATCACAGAGTATAAACAAAAAAATTTAAAGCAGGCACCCTATTCCTACTGAACTATTAAAAACTTTCTGTCTGAAATAAGGAACAAGAAAAATAAGGCCTCCGGCAAAATGGCGCTCTAGGCAGAAGCACCATGCCGTCCCTCCACAGCAAAGATCCAGAAAACTAAGCCAAATAGAGAAAACAGCAATCCTGAAACACTAAAACATCAAATGAAGAGACAAAAAACTCAGCCAAGCACCAAATGGAGTGAGGAAAATGTCGGAGAACAGAGAGCAAGGAGAGATTCATGCAGAGGTCCCCTACCAGCTAACACAGCACGGATCTGCCATCTAGGACTCCTATTGGAGACCAGCAAAAACGGGGTACAAGAAAGCTGCTTCACAGAGCTTCCAGCAGGAGACAAAACAACCTGTAATTTGCAATATACGCTATCCCATCCCCCACCCTTCTTCACCCTAACTCAGCCTCCTCTGCTTCCTGTGGCCACAATCTCTTGTCCGGGAAGCACCGGCTGCTTGGATTCCACCCGCCCGCACTGGCTGGCTCTCTGAGTGCCATTTATTGGCTGCTGGTGTTGCTTTTTTCCGCTTCTTTTGATTTCTTCCTTACCTCTCACCACCTCCCCCTCCTATCGCTCAAATGCCTGGCTCCGTGCACCATCTTTGCTTCTTCCTAGTGTGGAACTGCTTCCTGGTCTGGGCAGCCGTGATGGTGGGATACCGGGGCTTTTGTTTGTTTCTTTGTTTTGAGTCATTTGTTTGTTTTCTTTTCCTTTTCTTGAGTTGGGAGCCCATTCTGGCCAGGCGGTGCTGCACGGCTTGGAACCTACCCCCTCGGCTTGTGCTGATGCACAGAGGGATCCCTGAGGACATTTCTTTTTTCGTTGGGTTTTGTTTTTTGGGGGGATTTTCTTGTTTTTTTATCCTCTTAAGTTTGTTTTGTTTTCTTTTCCCTCTTTTTCCCCTTTTGTCTTTCTTCATTACTCAGTTTCTCAACTCTCTATACCTTCCTTCTCTTTCTGTTCCCTGAATACCTGGCACTGAATACCTCTATGCCTTTTAGCCAGGCTGTACTGGAAAACCTGAGAACAACTTCCCCAGACCTCATAGCGACACCAGTGGGATCCCAGGGAGCTTTGCTGTTCTTTTTCCTTTCTGATTTTTATTTATTCATTCTTTTCTTTTTTTCTTCTTTCTCCTTTGATTTTTCTCCATTTTATATTCTCTCATCTCTCAACTCCAACAGCAAGCTCCCCTAGCATTCTTTTTTGTTTGTTTGTATGTTTTTGGCTCCTGTTCCTCTCTCCTCTCTCCCATATCCATCTTAGCTCCACACATAAC
>NW_004444234.1:1326001-1327341 GCF_000243295.1 Trichechus manatus latirostris
CACAATTGGAAGAGCATAGTCGATGTCACTGAACTGTGCATGTAGAAATTTTTGAAATGGTGTATCTTTGGCTATGCATATTTTCACCAAAAGAAAAAGGTCAAGAATGGAGAGGGTTGACATGTCGTGGGGTTGTTAACCAATGTCATAAAACAATATGTGTACTACTGTTTCATGAGAAACTCTTTGGTCTATAAACCTACACCTGAAGTACAATTAAAAAAAAAAAAAAGTTAGGCTAAAAAGAAAAATAAGGTTATTATATCACTTCTATTCATCATTGTACTAGAAAAAATAAATAAAACGGTAAGGAAACTATAAGAAATAGCAGGTATATGTGTTTGAAACAGAGGAAATATTTTTACCATCAGTCACAGATGCCATAATTGTGCCTGGAGAAAATCCAAAACAATCTAGAGAAAAATAGTAAGAATTAGTAAGTGAATCTAGCAAGATCACTGAATATCAAACAATATATATAAAATAATCTGTTTTATTTCTATATACTGGCAGTGAACAATTGAAAAATGACATAAAAATACAATTTATACTAAACTTAGAAAACAAAATTTCTAACAATACACATAACAAAAGTTGTATAATTCTTCTATAATGAAAAACACAAAATGTAGCTTAAGGAGATGAAGTATGACCTAAGTAAATGTATAAATATGTGATGTGCATGGATTGGAAACCTAAATATTGTAAAGCAGAGTATCTCAACTTTGGCACTATTGATAATTTTGGCTAGTAGTTCTGTGTTGTTGGGGGCTTCTTTGTACATTTGGATGTTTAGTAGTATCCTTAGTCTCTAAACTACTAGATATAAGTAGAGCTCCCCAGTTGTGATAACCAGACATGTCTCCCTACATTGACAGATGTCCCTGTGGGGGCAAAGTCTCCACCAGTTGAAAAGTCCTGTTAAAGATTTCAATTTCCTCAAACTGATTTATAGATTCAATGTAATTCCCAACAAAATCTGTGCGTGTGTGTGTGTGTGTGTGTGTGTGTGTGTGTGTGTGTGTTTGTAAATACATAATCTGATTCTACACTTCATATGACAAGGCAAAGGCCAAGGATAGGCAAGGCAGAATGATAAAAAAGAAAGATAACACTGGAAGGTTGCACTACCAAATATCAATAATTAAGTTATAGTAATTAAGGCAGTGTAATTTTGTCATAATTTGTCTATTAGACAAACCAATGGAATACCACATATTTCCCAAACAGATACCCACATATATTTGATTTTCTGATCTGTGACGAAGGTAAAATACAATCAAGAAAGGATAATGTCTTAGATTGGGTTCTCTAGAGAAAAAAAACCAGTGGAGCATATA
>NW_004444234.1:1327441-1357389 GCF_000243295.1 Trichechus manatus latirostris
ATATATATATATATATATATAAAGAGAGATTTATATAAAGGAAATGGATCATGCAGTTGTAGAAGCTGGAAAGTCACAAGTCCGTGGGTCAGGCTGAAAGCTTCTCCTGACTCACATAGCCACAGGTGCTGGTGAATCCAATATCAGAAGGTCAGATCGCAGACCTCTGGCTCACAGGCTGTGGAGGCTGACAAATCCCAAGATCGGCAGGTAAGATAGCAGGTAAGCTGCTAGCTCAAGTCCCAAGAACCAGAGGTCAGATGAACAGGATCCAGCTGCAGAATCCAGGGCTAGCAAAAGCCAGTGAGCCTTGCCATCCTATATTGGATACAGGCCACACCCCCAAGGAAAGACCCTTTCAACTGATTGGCTGCTTACAACAGATCTCATCATGGAGGTGATTACATTATGTCAGATCTTACTATGGAGGCGAATACATCATTAAAAAGCCAAACTATATCATAACTACCAAACCCCCAAAGATCATGGCCCAGCCAAGTTGACATACAACATTAACCATCAGAGACAGTATTTCTGAAAAATAGTCCTGGATAATTAAAAGTCCATATGAAAACAACAACAACAAAAAACAGTTGCAACTGCTCCTCTTCCTCATGCTGTTAGTGAAGTCACTCCCAGATGTTTTGCTCATATATGGATGAAAGGTAAATCAATAAAAATCCCAGAAAATAATATAAGAAACTATTTCCAAATATCAATATCCTTGGGCTAGAGAAATATTTTTTAAAAAGGACGGAGACATGAAGAATAATAAATATGATTTTATTAAAATTAAGAAACTATACAATCCAAGAATACTATTAAGAGAATGAAAAGGCCAAACACTGAGTGGTTGAACATATTTTCAATACATAATTATATCAAAAGATTCATATCTGGAATTTCAAGAAGCAAAAGGTAGACTACTCAACTAAAAAATAGACAAATTCTTGAATAAGAATTTCATACAAGTTTATCTAACTGTATTAAACCAATAAATGTATTAAAACATACCCAACCTAGTCAGCAGGTAAGTGCAAATTATAATCAAAATACAATACAATACTAAAATACAATAGCTAAAACTGAAAAAAAGACAAAAAAATTCAAGTGTTGGTCCAAACATGGAGCAAAAATAACCCATGCACCTTTGGTGAAAGTATAATTTTTATAACTAGTTTGGAAAGCTGATTTGCAGCATCTGTTGAGTTTTATATATGCATATTACATAACTCAGAAATTGTGCTTCTTTTTAATCCAACAGACCTGTTTATGGTTTTTTATATATTCCTTACATGCAAGTTCAAGTTGAAAATAAAGAAAATTAGAACAAGTCCACAAGAGCCAAAGTATGACCTTGAGTACATCCCACCTGAATTTAGAGATCGTTTCAAGAATAGATTTGATACATTGAACACTAATGACTGAAGACCAGCTGTGCAGTGACAAAAAAGGACATCATACATGAAGAAAGCAGGAGGTCATTAAAAAGACAGGAGAGAAAGAAAAGACCAAAATGAATATTAAAAGACTCTCTGAAATATGCTCTTGAATGTCAAGTAGCTAAAGCAAAAGGAAAAAATGATGAAGTTAAAGAAATGAACAGAAGATTTCAAAGGGTGGCTCGAGAAGACAAAGTATTATGAAGACATGTGAAAAGACCTAGAGATAGAAAACCAAAAGAGAAGAACATGCTCAGCATTTCTTAGGCTGAAAGAACTGAAGAAAAAATTCAAGCCTCAAGTTGCAATACTGAAGGATTCTATGGGGAAAATATACAACACAGGAAGCATCAAAAGGAGATGGAAGGAATACACAGAGTCACTATACGAAAAAGAATTGGTTGACATTCAACCATTTCAGGAGGTAGCATATGATAAGGAACTGATAGTACTGAAGGAAAAAGTCTAGGCTGCACTGAAAGCATTGGCAAAAAACAAAGCTCCAGGAATTGACAGAGTACCAACTGAGACATTTCAACAAGTGGATGCAGCACCGTAAGTGCTCACTCGTCTATGCCAAGAAACTTGGAAGACAGCTACCTGGCAACCAACTGGAGGAGATTCATATTTATGCCTATTCCAAGGAAAGGTGATCCAACCAAATAAGGAAATTATCAAACAATATCATTAATAATCACATGCAAGTAAAATTTTGCTGAAGATCATTCAAAAGTGGCTGCAGCAGTATACTGACTGCAATAAATTCAAGCCAGATTTAGAAGAGAACGTGGAAACAGGGATATCATTACTGATGTCAGACGGATCCTGGCTGAAAGCAGAGAATTCCAGAAAGATGTTTGCGGGTGTTTTATTGACTATGCAAGGGCATTTGACTGTGTGGATCATAACCAATTATGGATAACATTGTGAAGAATGGGAATTCTGGAACTCTTAACTGTGCTCATAATGAATCTGTACATGGATCAAGAGGCAGTGGTTTGAACAGAACAAGGAGATACTGCATGTTTTAAAGTCAGGAAAGGTGTGTGTCAAGGTTGTATCGTTTCACCATACCTATTCAATCTGTATGCTGAGCAAATAACCTGAGAAGCTGGACTATATGAAGAAGAACGGGACATCAGGATTGGAGGAAGACTCATAACAACCTGTGTTATGCAGATGACACAAACTTGCTTGCTGAAAGTGAAGAGGATTTGAAGCACTTACTGATGAAGATCAAAGACCACAGCCTTCAGTATGGATTACACCTTAACATAAAGAAAACAAAAATCCTCATAACTGGACCAATAAGCCACACATGATAAACGGAGAAAAGACTTATGTTGTAAAGGATTTCATTCTACTTGGATCCACAATCAACACCCGTGGAAGCAACAGTGAAGAAATCAAAGGATGCATTACATTGGGCAAATCTGCTGCAAAAGACCTCTTTAAGGCATTGAAAAGCAAAGAGGACTAAAGTGCACCTGACCCAAGCCATGGTGTTTTCAATTGCCTCATACGCATGTGAAAGCTGGACGATGAATAAGACCCAAGAAGAATTGACACCTTTGAATTGTGGTATTGGTGAAGAATATTGAATATACCATGAACTGCTAAAAGAAGAAACAAATGTATCTTGGAAGTACAACTAGAATTCTCCTTAAAGCAAGGATGGTGAGACTGCGTCTCACATGCTTTGGGCTTGATATCAGGAGGGGCCAGTCCCTGGAGACGGACATCATGCTTGGTAAAGTAGGGGATCAGCAAAAAAGAGGAAGACCTTCAGTGAGATGGATTGACCCAGTGGCTGCAACAATGGGTTCAAGCATAATAATTGTGAGGATGGCACAGGAGCAGGCAGTGTTTCGTTCTGTTGTTCATAGGGTTGCTATGAGTTGGAACCGACTCGACGACACCTAACAGCAACAATATATATGTTTGCATACGTATAAAAATATGCATAGTAACCTTCTTTGTAAGAACCACAGACAGGAAACAATTCAAATGTTTCCTGAATGGTAAATATATTGTGGTAAAACCATGTAACTATATTGCAATGAAAATGAACAAACTACAACCACATGCAAAAACATGGATAAAATTAACAGTGTAGAGTATCAGAAACTGGACACAAATAATATAAAAGCCATTTTATTTTTTGTAAGATATCTACAAACTTGCAAAATAAATATTTGTATTAAAAATGACTATCCTTTGGGACAGATGGTGACAAGAAGGAGGAAAAGGAGAGCTTATGGGACACTGGTAACTTTATGGTTCTTGATCTAGGAACTGATTACCTGTATGTGTGGAATTTGTGAAAGGTACACTGTGTAGTTATGATTTGTGCATTTCTTTTTATGTCTGTTACTCTAATCAAATTTATAAAATATTGAAATACGGTTTGGGAAAGAAAAAAATAGCCAATATGTCAATGCACACTTGTAAATTTTTAAAAAAGTGTTATAAATGGAAATTGTTAGTCCTCTGAGGGTATTCTATTCCTAATTTTTATTTGTCCTTTAATATTTAGAAATATTTTTATGATCATTTTAGGTGAGAATTTTAGATTTTATTTATCCTGGAATTTCTTCATCTTCTTGAATTTGTGACATGATGTGTTCTATATTTTTGGATAATTTTCAGCCATTAACTCCTCTAATATTGCTTCCTCCAATTGGCTTTATTATTTTTTTTTCTAGGATGCCAATTACATATATGTTAGACCTTCTCACTTTAGACTGGTGTTATGGATTGCATTGTTCCCCTAAAAAGACATATTGAAGTCCTAACTTACTTGTAAATGTGACCTTGTTTGGAAATAGGGTCATTGTAGGTGGTATTAGTTAGGTTAACATGAATTCATACTGAAGTAGAATGGGTCCTAATCCTATATACCAGGTGTTCTTATAAGAGAGAGAAGATTCAGAGAGATGGGGAAACAGAGGAAGGATGTGTTTTGTTGCCGAATCTACAAACCAAGGAATACCTGGAGCTACCAGAAGCTAAGAGAAAATCATGAAACAGTTTCCCTCAAAGTCTCAGGAGTGAACATGGCTGACTTATTAATCTTGAACTCTCAGACTCCAGAACTGTGAGACAATAATTCATGTTTTTATAAGCCACCCAATTTGTAGTGTTTTCTTACAGCAGCCCTACAAATCTAAGACAGTTTTTTGGTACTGGGCAGTATCATGTTGCTCTAACAAATACCTAAAAAGGTAAAAGAGATTTTGGAATTTGGTAAGGGGTAGAGATGGAAGAATCTGAGGTGCTTGATAGCAGAAGCCTCAATTGTCTTGAAGAGACATTAGTAGAATTATGGATGTTAAAGAAATGTGGATGTTAAAGGTGATTTTAATGAAGCTTTAAAAATAAATGATGAATGTGTTACTGGACATGGAAGAAAAGGTGATTCTTTATAAAGTAGAAAAGAACTTGGCTGGAATATATTAGAATGTTTTATAGAAAATAGAATTCATAACTGATGAGTTTGGATATTTAGCTGAAGATATTTCTCAGCAAAATGTTGAAGGAGTAACTTGGTTTCTCCTTGTTGGTTATAGCAAAATGCAAGAGAAAAGAGATAAATAGAGAAATGAAAAGTGAGAGCAGAACTTGAAGATTTTGGAAATTCTCAGTCTCTCAGATCATAAAAATTGAGAAGACAACAATGGTGTGACTGACAACTGTTTGCTGAAGAGATCAGGAAGGTATCTTACAGATCTAATCAAACATCACAAAAAAATGCTTCCAACTTAGACTGAAGAGGAAAGAGATAGCGTGAATTCACTGTATGAATCCTGGAATTGTACAGGCAGGGAAAGGACTGCTGGAGGTACCAGACTGTGAGTATATTGTGTCCTTCAAGAAAAGGAGCAGATAAATCACCAAACCTGTTCAGAGGCCAGCAGTGCTGTCAGCATAGGCTCAGTGGTGTGGGAACACCTCCCATGACAGAGGGGGCGGGGTCACCACTTTTATGGGCCTGGAGGGTGTGGTCACTACCCTGGTGAGCTTGGAGGACAGAGGATTATTTTTAAGCCTTGTAAATTAATGAAGTTTGTACTGCTGGGTTTTTAACTCACTTGAGACCCATAACTCATTGTTTTCCTGCAACTTTTCCCATTTGGAATGAGAATGGTCATACTACTCCTGTTCCACCAGTGTACTTTGAATGCAGATAACTTGTATTCTAAATTTTGCAGGTCTACAGATGGAGGTGGATTGTGCCCCAAGATGAATAATACCCAGTGTTATAGATTGAATTGGGTCCCCCCAAAATACTGGAATCCTAAACCTTATATCTGTTGATGTAATCCTTTTTGGAAACTGGATTTTGTTTGCTGTCAATTATACTATACCTTAGTAGGTTAGGTTCTATGTCTAATCACTTCTGAGTTATTAAAAAAAAAAAAAACAGATTAGACACAGAGATATGCACACACTGGAGAAAAGGGACACCATGAGAAGATCATCTACAAGCCAAAGAACCAAGGGACTTTCTACAAAGAAGCAAATAACATGGCTGAGACTCTGATTTGGAATTTTAGCCTCCAGAACTGTGAAAAATTAAATTTTGGTTCTTTAAAGCCACCCACTTGTGGTATTTGTGTTATTGAAGCACTAGGAAACTAAGAAAAAAATTGGTACTAGGAAGTAGTGTGCTGATCTAACAAATATCATTATGGAATATGTTTATTTAATGATCTGTTGAAACTCCTCCTAACATATATTTTAGAATCAGAAATACTTGAATTCAAATGCCTTCTTTAAATCATATGCTATGAAAATTTAGAGTGGTTATTCCACGTCTTTTTATGTATTTATTTTAAAAATAGAAACAATGGTAAATTTAACTAACATGGCTGTTAAATTAATTTGTAGATATAGTAACCACAAGACACTGAGCTTGGTGCCTGGCAGATAAACATTGTCCTAGAAATAATTTATTATCATGATTAAGTATCGATTACCTTGGTTATTAGTAATGCATTCAGTCTTGGATTATTTTGAAGAGAATACATTTTTAGTATAAAGTTGTGTCTAAGTCTAATGAGTTGGCTGTATTTACAGAAAATGTACTTAAAGTCTTATAATTTATATCTCTGAGCAATCTTTTATCATTCGTTTATTCTCAGAAATGAATTGGTATTCTGTCAACTACTAAATCTTAGTCATTTTAAGCAGAGCCACATAACATAACTCATTCTTATTTATTCTTTTGTAAATAAAAGTATATTATATTGTCTGATTATGTAAGTAGCAGTGTCAAAATATGTTAAAATTATCTATATTTGAAAAGAGAAAAAAATATGAAGAAAATTAGGTTATAATCCAATATACCAAATATAACCATCCAGACGCTTTTTTTCTTTTTTTTTTGCTTGTATTTTTTTTTCCACTGAGCATATTTATTTAAGACATTTATTTATGCAATGACATTAGAAATAGATTTTATGAGATATTTAAAGATTGGAGATGAATTGAATTTTCCTAATTAAAAAAAATGCCAATGACAAAAAAAAAAAAGGTGGGATATTGAGTGTGTTTGTGGCATCACACATCTATCAGTGTAGGAATGCATAAGTTAGGAGGAAGTATTAGTCCTGTTCAATCAGTGTGCCGTACTTACAGCTGTACATTTAAAAAAGTCAAGAAATAGGGACCAAATAAGACATAAATAGTAAGTTTCTAGGGAATAACAATAGGGACTTAAAATCAAATGTATACTGTTAGGTTAAAAAGAAAGGACAGTTGGAGAAAAAAAGAAAACAACTCTTCAAATGTTCAACTAAATTCCACATGAATTGGAAACAAAAAGGATGTGGGGAGAGAGGTGAGACAGATTAATGGAATCAGATAGTATCTGTGTTTTAGTAGCACAAGCATAATTCATGAGAAAGGTGATAAAATATCATGTAAAAAATAGACATTTGGGAAAGTATTAGGGATGAATCATTGGGGAAATGTTTCTTCAATATACGGCAATAATTAGGTTGAACAAACAAAACAAAATTTTATTATTCTTTAAACTTTCCCTTTTTATTAGCTGTCTCAGAGATGAAAATGCATTAATCACATTTAACTGTTTTTAAAAGTCATGATTATATTTTCTTCTATTCTACTCTTTTCTGAATGGTATAGTTAGTATTTAATTTTTTTCTACTTTAATAGTGTGATGAGAAAGTTCTTATGAAATCATAATTAGACATAAGCCAATACTATTGTTGTCCTTGATTTTTACTTGAAAAAAAAAAAAAACTTCCTTATCTTCATTGACTATCATTTGATAAGTAAACTGATGCAAAGTTTTCAGAAAGAATGTTCTTGCTAGTGAAGAGCACTGGCAATTTACCTGGAACTCCTCTTACAGCGTGAATCTTTCTTTGAATGGTTACTTCAGATATGTGAAAAGAGTTTCAAAGGAATACAGTACTATAAACTAGAAATAATGTTTTCCCATGTTCATCCCAAACACCCCACCATCCTTGTCCCCGTCCCATCAATAACCCAAGAAAATGAGAAATTTTAGTTTTTCACCTCTGAGTGAGGATTAGAAGGGCAAGTATACCATTTTAAATGACTTAGCTTGTTTTATCGTTCAAGCTGTTATGTGAGTTACAAATTTGTTTTATTTATTTATCCTATAAATTTAACTTGGTCCCTGCTGATTTGCTCTTTTTACTCATGTTTTAAAATCATATCACTTTGTTGCAGTTGCTACTTTTTCCCATATAGCATTGTTTCATTTAAAAAAAAAAAAAAGGAGATGCATATACTTAAGTTGAATACCAAACCAAATCCAAAGCCATTGCCTTCAAGTCGATTTCAACTCATAGTAACCCTATAGGACAGAGTAGAACTGCCCCCATAGGGTTTCCAAGGCTGTAATTTATGGAAGCAGACAGCCATGGAGCAGCTGGTGAGTTCGCACTGACGACCTTTCAATTAACAGTCAAGCATGTAATCACTGCACCACCAGGGCTCCTTGGCAAGTGAGTTGAATAGTGTCCCCAAAATAGATGCGTCCATATGGTAATTCCTAGAAACTAAACATTAAGTTATATGGCAAAAGAGTAATATTACCTTATATGGCAAAATATGTGGTTAAAGATCTTGAGAAGAATAGCTTATCCTGGATTATCCAGATGGACCCTAAACGCAATCACAGTATCCTTATAATACCCAAAGACACAGAAATACAGAGAAGGAAATGTGGAGATGGAGCAGAGAGATGCAGCGACACCACAAGAAATACAGACAGCCAACAGAAGCTGGAAGAGGCAAGGAATAGGTTCTCTCCTAGAGCCTCGGGAGGGAGCATAGCCCTGACAGCACCTTAATTTTGGACTTCTGGCCTCAAGAACTCTGAGAAAATAAATTTCTATTGTTTTAAGCTAGCAGATTTGGTAATTTGTTACAGTAGCAACAGCAAACTAGTACAATTTATCTGATAGCAATCCCCCTAATTAGCATGTTGTAGCCGAAAATAATTTTTGTAGTTTATCTTTAACATATTTACATGTCATTAAATTATAATTTTATTTTAAGTCTTACAATTATGCTCATCTCCATCATACATCATGGGTCTGAAGTAGTACTAATTCATTAGTCTGAAGAGACTAATACATAAGCTTCTTCATTCTCTCATATCACCAAAACAAACAAAAATAATGAACAACTCTTGGAAATATAAATCAAATACAAATTTATATGGTCCATATTTTTAGAGTAATGAATACTCAGTGAAAGCATAGGAGAGATAGAGAAGGGATATTGAGATTAGCTGTGGGGAGCGTGTGCTCCGGCAGTTTAGGGAAACGATCTTAATTCTTAAATGCCATCAATTTCTTTCTTGCTATAGAATCTTTGAAAATTACGTAGCATCTTTGAATATTGTTTATATCATCTACAAAATGAAGATAATAATGAAAACTAAACAGTGTTCTGGGGAGGATTTAATAAAATAACGAAGGTAAAACATTTGCATCATGAAGTTTGCATATTGGATACTTAATCAGTACTTAAAACCGTTGAGTTTTATAAATGTCTTAAGCATTGTAATTATGTTTAGTCTGATAAAGACGTGTAATAGCACGTTTTCCCTGCTTATTTATTCAACTTGTTCATCTACTCCACTTGAATATAAGCTCTATGTGGCATAGGCCTTTCTTGTTCCATATCTCATTTCTAGTATATGAGACAATGTCTTGCGTCGTGAAATTTTGAAAAATTGTAGAAGAAAGGTAAGAACATGATTACTAGAGTTAAGACAGAAATAAGATGGGATTCTAGATTACAGTTCTAACACTGAGAATAGAAAGGAGTTGAAATATAATCATGTTTTGAGCTAAGGCTTGATTAAATAAAATATTGGTGACTGAGTTGACATTAAAGTACAAGGAGTCAAAAATAAGTAAATGACTTCAGTAATTTGAAAAATGGTTGAAATATTCACAGAAAAAAATTGTTTTTTTTTTCTTTTTTAACTTTTTTCTTTTTCCTGCTGACTTCTGCTATATTGTGTGTTGTCCTTCCCTTCACCGAAGTTGACACTTATGTACTATCTAGTTAGTAATTTCCCTGCCCCCTCCCTGTACACATTTTAAGGGGAGCAAATTAGAATAATGTAGAGTATTTCTTTCTTTTTAAAACTGCTTTATTGTGGTAAAATATATATAATAAAACTTTTGCCAATTTAACATTTTTTATGTATACAATTCAGTGACATTGGTTATGTTTATCTTGTTGTTCAACCATAGCTACTATCCATTTCCAAATTACTACACCACCATTACTAGAAACTCAGTGCCCCTTAAGCTGAGATTACCCTTTACCCTAACTTCCTGCCGCTATTAACCAATAATAAATCTTGTTCTCCATACGTTTGTCTATAAAACAGTATTTTTGGTTATATTAGTTTAGAAGGGAGCTAAATGAAAAAGTTATATAAAAAGTTGGTAAAGAATTGAAAGTGGATCAAGATTAAGAACTGAAAGAAGGAAAACGAGGGTGCCAATAAATAGTAAAATGAGAGAGAGAGGTAAAACTGTAAAGGCAAGCAGAGACCTGATCATTTAAAATTTTGCATAGCATTTAATGATCTTGGAATATCTTCTAAGAGCAATATGGTGTTCTTGTAGGATTTTAAGCAAGGAAGTTAAAAAATCAGTTAGTATTTTTAAAAACATCAATCTGAATGCAATGATAAAAAAAATAGCTAGAATTCTTCGAGAAAAGATATAGGTAGACCATTTCTTTTGCCAGGCAAAGGAAAATGCAATCTTGATGTTAGTAGTTAGCAAGGAATAAGCATAAATGATGCAAGAGGAATGTAGGGGGAGGAATAAACGTGAATTGGTAATTTGTAAGAGAATGTTCCATAAACTGCAGGATGAATCCTTAAATTCCTAGTCTGAGCAAAAATACTGTGTTGTGATGACATTGATTACCACTGGAAATTCTAGAAGAGGAACAATGATAGAGGGGGAGATCATGAGTTCTGACTCTTTTGGATATGTTTTGAGATATCTATGAGGTATTCAAATTTAGATTTCAGATATGTATTATATATAGAGATTTGAAGTTCAAAAGTGAGTTTGGTCTAAAAATGTAAGTGTGGAGATTTCAGTATTAGATGGTGATTGAAATCAAGGCAGTGGAAGATATCAACAAGGCTGAGAATTTGAAGTAGACTTTTAGTTTTATGTACATGTGGTGTGGTAACCTGATATAGCCATTAGAAAAAGTTCAAGGATTTTATTGTATAATTTTAAAGGCAACTAGATATCGACAAATTCAATATATTAATACCTTCTTCACGAATAAAATGAATAGTTCTATTCTGCAGTATCCTTAGTACTTCTGCTTTTCTTGAAGGTATCGTGTTATGAAAGTTATAAAGGCAGATGCTTAACTAATTTTTTTGAAAAGCATTTCAAATGCTACATAAGAGTAAACTAATGTAGTATAAGATGTATACCTTATTGAAAATGGCTCCATTGTGCATAATGGGAGACTTTGTACAGCAATGACTTTGTACACTACTAATGCTAAGATTGTGACAATTTTTGACCATGAAGAACCACATCTGTGAGGACATTAAAACATTCTAACAATATATCTCACTGAGTCATGATTAATCTTGTACGTACTGATGATGTTTAATGCAGAAGTATTATTGAAATCAATCTTCAAGACTAAGGTGCCCCTGACCCAAGCCATGGTGTTTTCAATCACCTCATATGCAGGCAAAATCAGGACAATGAATAAGGAAGACCTAAGAATGAACTTCTTTGAATTATGGTGCAGGCGAAGAATATTGAATTTACCATGGACTGCCAAAAGAAGGAAAAAATCTGTCTCAGAAGAAGTACAGCCAGAATGCTCCTTAGAAGCAAGGATGGCTAGACTACATCTCACTTTGGACATGTTATCAGGAGGGATCAATCCTGTAGGCTGCAACAATGGGCTCAACATAACAACGGTCATGTGAATGGTGCAGTACCAGGCAGTGTTTAGTTCTGTTGTACCTAGGGTCACTGTGGGTTGGAACTGACTTGACAGCACTTAAAAACAACAACAATATACATAGATATATATATATCTATATATGGGCATTTCCAAATTATGCATATATAAAAAATAAAAACCAAACCCGTTGCAGTCAAGTAGATTCCAACTCATAGCAACCCTATAGGACAGAGTAGACCTACCCTACAGAGCTACAGAGTTTCCAAGGAGTGGCTGGTGGATTCGAACTGCCTACCTTTTGGTTAGCAACTGAACTCTTAACCACTGTACCACCAGGGCTCCATATACCCACACCCATACCCACTCACCCACCCACCCACCCACACACATACACACACACACACATAAACATATTTTGACAATAACAGAAAAATCAATTAGACAGGCGTAGAAATTGTTGAGAAACAGGTTTTTTTTTTTTAAAATGATACTCAGTAAATACTTTGCTGAGAATATGAGATTTGTGTAAAACTGGAAGAGGGTAAAGAAGTCAGACAAGTGGTTATCTGGTAGAATAGCAGAATAGGCAGAAAATTCAGCAACCACAAATCCCATAGAGTGGCCCATGCTTGGAAAGTGTGAAGAAAAGGAAAAAGACTAGTGACTGGACTGAGGAAAGCAGAGAGAGGCTAGTAAGAAATAAAGTAAAAGGTGGAATAACAGGGGCAGATCATATATGGTCATGTACACCACTGTAAGGTTTTAAGATTTTTATTAAGAGTGATATGGGAAGTGTCTTGCCAACAAGGGTGAATGACTGAGTAACACTCATAACAGGCCTAGAATAGCAAGTATTAGGGAAAATGTTATACTAACAATAAAATAGTCATGAAAATGCAAATGGTCAAGAATAACAAAACAATCTGAAAGGTTAAAAAGTGGAAGGCTTAAGCCAGTAGATATAAAAATATATTTAAAAAACTACAGTAAATCAGTATAATACTAATAAAAGGATAAATTAATACATCATAGAATGGAATAGGGAATTCAAAAATGAAAACAGCACATATAAGATCATCTGACTTAAGATAAAGGTACTAAAATGATACAGTAGGGAAAGGATAGTATAGTTAATAAGTAATACTGTTTTAATTGAAAATTCCTAATTAAAATAATAAAATTTGATCCAGAAATCACACTAAATACAGAAGTCAGTTTCAGATGGATTGTAGACCTAAAAAATGATTTTTTTAGAAATAAGGGGAGTTTTTTTTTTTATGAACTTGGTACAGGAAAATTTTCTTAATCATAATATTGCCATAGAGGATAAGATTGATGATTTAGATTATATTAAACTTAACAAATTAATATATCAAAAGAAACCACGCAAGCTACTTGATGGAAGATGGTAGTTTTAACACATTTATTTGACAATAGACTTAGAGACAAAATATATAAAAACCTGGTACAAATCCATTAGAAAACAACAACAAAAAATCAGAGACAATAACAACAATAAAAAAGGGTAAATGCCTAGAAAAAAATACTTCACAGCAGAAGGTATCAAAATGGCCAAATGCTTATGAAAAAAATACTCTCACAATCTTTTCTCATTAGGAAGATCTGAATAAAACCCCATTGAGATACTGAACATGTAACAGAAGGCTGAAAATAATTCAGCAATAAAACAAGCAATCACATGGCAATATCATGTACTGACAAATTGTGGAGCAAAGAGAATTCTCATATCCTGATATTAAGAGTGTAATAGAACTTATGACTCACCATTCTGCTCCTAAGTATATATATAACAAAGGTCTGATATTTAAGAACCAAACACACTTTAACACTATTCATTTTAGTATTGCAACAGCCAAAGAATGGAGACAATCTGAGGCCATCAACTTTATAAATGTGAATATACTACATAGCAGCTCAACAGAATGAACAAAAAATAGTGGAAGAATATAATGGAGAGAATAACAATTCTGTGAGCTATAAATCAGCGACAGGGGACTACATATTGTATGATTGCCTATGTATAATATTCTAATACAGTCAAAATTGATCTATGGTGCTAGAATACTATTTTTTTCTACTCTATACATATATAAAGTTATTTTTAATGTGTGTATAGTCACAAAAAGTTTGTTTTTCATTAATGTCTGGAATGAAATTTTAGCTTTATGTTGTTTTTCTTTTTTTTTGAATATTTGTTATGATTATTATTATTTTTTTATTGTAGTTCAGGTGAAGGCTTACGGAACAAATAGTTTCTCATGAAACAGTAGTACACATATTGTTTTATTACATTGGTTAACAACCCCACAACATGTCAACCCTCTAACTTCTCAACCTTTTTTTTGGTGAAAATACACATAGCCAAAGATACACCATTTCAAAAAGTACTACATGCACAGTTCAGTGACACTGACTACGTTCTTCCAATTGTGCTGTTATTCTCACTTAAGATGAAGGCTTACAGAACAAAATAGTTTCTCATTTAACAGTTACTACAAATGTTGCCCTATGACAATGGTTAACAATCTCACAACATATCAACAATATCCTTACTCAACCTTGGGTTCCCTATCACCAGCTTTCTTGTCTCCTTCTGCCTTCTGGCCCTTGTCACTAGACTACTGTACCTCCTTAGTCTCATTTGGTTTTATGGGGCTGTCCACTCCCAGGCTGAACGGTGAACCTCAGAGATAACTTCACCACTGAGCCAAAAGGGTGTCTGGGGGCCATACTCTCAGGGTTTCTCCAGTCTCCTTTAGGCCAGTAAATCTGGTCTTTTTTATTGTGAGTTAGAATTATGTTCTACATCCTTCTCCAGCTCTGTCCAGAACCCTCTGTTGTGATCCTGGTCAGAGCAGTCAGTGGTGGTAGCCGGGCACCATCTAGCTATACTAGACTCAGTCCGGTGGAGGCCTTGGTAGCTGTGGACAATTAGTCCTTCGGACTAATCTTTTCCTTGTATCCTGTTCTCTTCATTCTCCCTTGCTCCCGAAGGGATGAGACCAGTGGAGTATCTTAGATGGCCGCTCACAGACTTTTAAGACCCCTGACACTACTCACCAAGGTAGAATGTAGAGCATTGCCTTTATAAGCTTTATTGCCAGCTGAGCTAGATGTTCCCCGAGACCATGGTCCCCACAGCCCTCCACCCAGCAATTCGGTCCCTCAGGGAGTTTGGATGTGTCTATGGGGCTTCCATGACCTTTCCTTGTACAAGTTGTGCTAGTTTCTAAAATACTATTTTTATGTGCATCCTCGGATTTGCTCTTTCCTACCTGTCCATTGGAGAAATTCCATCTACTTTGCCTACTAATACTGCCAGTTGCCTCACTCTCTGCTGGTGATGCAGGCCTAGCTTCAGCTACTGCAGAACCTAGGGCAGGTCTAGAACTCAGGTCCAAGGGCATACATGGAGTCTCTATCTTCTATAGCAGCTGACTAAAGGGTTGGGTATCAAAACCAGGAAGGGCAGAGAAATTAATGCCCCAGGGAGTAAACAGAGACCAATGAAAACAGGAGAAGGAAGTTATCCAAACACAACGTACTATTTTTCCTCCCTTTTCCACAATAGATTGTTCTGTCCTGCAGTGATTCCACATACCCTTTCTGAAGAAGTCGCATGTATTCAAGTATGAGCTGTGTTTTTTATGATACTCTGCCGAGCTCAGTAATGTATTATCTTTATCACATTTCCCTCTACCTTGTCTCATTTCCCTTTTCCCCTTTCTTTTGCTACACTAAATTGCAAATTTTCTTTTTTTTATCTTGATTATTGACTTTAAAAAAATTTTTTTTTGTTGTCGAAGGTTTACAGAGCAAATAGTTTCTTATTAAATAGTTAGTATACATACTGTTTTATGACATTGGTTCACAACCCTATGACATGTCAATACTCTCCCTTTTCAACCTTGGTTTCCCTATTACCGGCTTTCCTGTCCCTTCTTGCCTTCTAGTCCTTGTCCTGGGCTGTTGTGCCCGATTAGTCTCGTTTTGTTTTATGGACCTGTCTAATCTTTGGCTGGAGGGTGAACCTTGGGAGTGATTTCATTACTGAGCCAAAAGTGTGTCTAGGGGGCAAATTTTTAATGAAGCATTAGTAAATGATACTTCATGTTCTGTTTGATAGAGAACATGGGTAAGAAAATAGAAAAAGAAAACAAAAGTATTAGTCTGAACAAATTCCTAATATCTAAAAATAACATTTTTATCATTACAAAAAAATACATACAGAGAGAAGACTAGAGAGATAAATAGAGTGATACAGATGGTGGATGGGGGGATTACATTGACAGCTAGAGATAAAAGTAATTTTCTTATAATATTATAAAATATGAACTTATGTTAATATATTATTAAACTTTATTTAAATTTACCATATTTAAAAGTAATAAAAGTGACATTAAATAATCTCAAAGATAATATTAGATAATAAGTCCTAAAAAGACTTTCCAGAGTTGAAAATTAATATTATAAAAAAGCATAAAGGGGTTAAAAACAGGGGCTGTGGAGTTGATTCTAACTCACAGTGACCACATATGTGTCAGAGTAGAACTGTGCTCCATTGAGTTTTCAATGTCTGATTTTTTGTAAGTGTATGGTCAGACCTTTCTTCCTAGGTGCCTCTTGGTGGATTTGAAACTCTGACCTTTCAGTTAGCACCTAAGCACGTTAACTATTTGCACCATCCAGGGTCTCCATGAAGGGGTTAGACTCATTTTAAAATTAAAGAAAAGGTATTAATTTTTCTTTTTTTTTTTCCCTACACCTCCTGATTGAATTTTGGAAATAAAATACACTAGAAGTTGTTTTAACGGAAGTGATGAAAGTAATACAGATACATTCAATGCAGATTATTTTTTTCATAACCTATAAATCAGGTAAAACTTGCTTTCATTTCCTCTAATTTTACTTGTCTAAAAAATTATATTGATGCCTTATAATTATTCTGTTGTCAAAGAATATTGAATATACCATGGACTGCCCGAAGAACAAACAAATCTGTCTTGGAAGAAGCACAGCCTGAATGCTCCATAGAAGCAAAAATGTCAAGACTTCATCTCAAATGCTTTGGACGTGTTATCAGGAGGGATCAAACCCTGGAGAAAGACATCCTCTTCTTGGTAAAGTAGAGGGTCAGCGAAAAGGCAGAGGACCCTCAACGAGATGGATTGACACAGTGGCTGCAACAATGGGCTCAAGCATAACAACAGTTGTAAGGATGGCACAGAACCGGGCAGTGTTGCTTTCTGTTGTTCATGGGGTTGCTATGAGTCAGAATCAACTCCAAGACACCTAATAACAACAACAACAACCAATTATATTACATTTTCTTATTATCTTTAAATATCTTTTGCACATCAACCACCTGGAAGAATTTTTATCAACTCAGTTTAGTCTTCCTCATTCTGTGATAATCCAGGACTCATCCAAGATGACTTCGCCATTTCTTATCATATTATTTTGCAAAGACTGAACCTAGCTCACATTTTTCCCATTCAGCAATATCAAATTGTTCATATTCGATAATTATTTGTGTGTTGTGTTTTTGTAAAACAAATGTTATTTTTTTCATCTTCCTTTGTTAGCCAGTGTTCATTTATATGACTGTATTTTTGTTTATTTTTGAGAAAAAGATACCAGCTGTCAGAAATAACTCAATTTTGTATCCATAACTAAAAGACCACTTCATTAGAAGGAGAGTTTCCTTTATTACAAGCGAATTTCCTGTTCCTGCTAGTTGAGATAAAGACATTAATTTGTTTGAGTGGATATAATTTGTTTCTGAGAAAAAATAAGTATCAGAATATTTGGTCGTTTTAAACTATCACAGAGGAGAGCCATTACTTCTACCAAATATTATTTTGAGATCCTCATAAAATAAAAAAGAAGTACAGTTACCAATATACATCAGAAAAAAAAATGGTGGTAAAAATATTGTCCAACTCATTAAGCAGATTTTATTTCATATAACTATTACTAAATTATTTGCCTTTAACACTTAAAATGTTCTATGTGAAAATAAATAAAGACCTTGGAGATACACACACACACACACACACACACACATATAGAATATTTTCTGACCTGACGAGTTAATGACCTCTCACTGTACCAAGTCTAGTGATAATAAATTCCTAGTCATTACAAAACAAGACTTCCTGAATTTCTGTGTAGAATAATAATCTGTCTTCCCAAGCAAAAGTGAGGTGAGACAATTAAGTTCCTGTCTGTTTCTGGTAATAGATACATTTTTTTTTTCTGGACAATGACAAATTATAGTTTAATATACCTTTACTGTATAGGTTCATTGCTCAAAGTTCAGGCTTGGTCTGACTTTTGGAAGTCAGTGATGGAATAAGCCTTCAGAATTTTCTGCAAACTGAGTTTAATGAATAGTCTTACAGATGGCAGGTTATCAAAACATGCTCAAACTTTAAGGACACATTTCATAATTTCTGTTTCCCACCACTATGTCAGAGATAACCAAGTAGAGCCATAAAAATAATAATAATGATAATTTTTTTACTAGAGGAAACAAATGCACAAAATAACTTTTTTGTTAAAGCATAACAGTGTGTGCATTTTTTGACATCTATCTACAAGGTAATGAAATAAGCTGCTTCAAGAAAATAAAAGCCAGGTATTAGGAAAAATGACCATTGTAATTTTATGGGCCTTTAATTTCTTACCTGTAATGTAAAGAATTATACTAGATGATGTCTTATTTTCCTTCTATCTCTATAACTATATTATTCTTACAATTTAAGAAAAAGGGGAAAACACTGGTAAAAAATTGCCTTTTTTAAAAAATAATATATTATTTAAATACATTTAGAGATATTTCCAGGTCATAAACAGAGTTTTGAAATGTTTTAAATTTTGATTGTTCTGCATTCATTAGAAACCTTGAATTTAAATTGAAATCGCCAAGAAGAGAAAATTATTAAATACAGTATTATAGTTTTGAGAGGTGTCAATAATTAATACTTCTCTTTCACACCAAATTCTGAACAACTTTAGCAATAAGACAAAGAAGATCGAGGCTAAATGTCACCGTTATTGGAAATAAAGACTAAGATGAAGTGTATATCGATGTGAGAGCCAAAAGGTCTGTTAACCCCAGAAGTAGGCAGATCTAGCCACAGTCTCAGGCACCACTAGATCTTTGTAGGGCAGATCATTCTGTATTTGGAAGAAGGTGGGGGGACAATTAAAAAAACAAAAGCAAACAAACTCGTTGCCATCGAGTTGATTCTGACTCATAGTGGAACTAATAGCAAGGAAGTGAAAAAAAAACAAAACTGCTTTCTGCTTTTGGGTAGAAGGCTCACTTCCAAGAGGAAAACAAAAGTACTGGAGCTGTGCATGCACATTTTATTTCCCTTAATTTACCATGTCTTAGGGCATAAATTGAATTGAGAAGAGTCTAGGATAGTCTCACTAATGGAGTTACCTTAAAGGGGAATGGGATCATTTCCTCTGACAAATGTAATGTGAGTTTTACAAAAAATAAGCAAGATAATATAAAGCAAAAAAAAAACCAAAAAAACAAAATGCAGTTGTATCTTCAGAGAAAAAGAAATATTGACTGATTTTCAACAAAATAAATGGTAAAAAAGCAACAATAGCATCCCAGGAATAAAACCAAAACAAAACCTGTTGCCGTCAGATAGCAGGGTTAAATTTCAGAATAACCAAGGGGAGGTGAGGTAGCGGAGGGGGGAGAGAGAGAGAGCATGAGAACCATATTTATTGATGCAGGAGGTGAAAATCAGTTACCAACAAAAGGAACAAGAATCAGAGAGACACTGGATATTTCTATCTTCATTTATATGCTAGGAAGCAATAAACAATAGTTTATTACTCTGTCAACTAAATTAATATAAAACTTCATACTGCTTTTCCTTTGCACTAGCATAAAACGCTTTTAATGTATTCTCATTGCTTCAAAGTAATCCTTCCAAAAATGTAAGTATGATCATGTAACTCCAAATTTAAAACTGTTCAATGCCTTTCCATTTCTTTTAGAATAAAAAAAAATTCCTAAAAATGACTTACTCCTTCATTAATGGCATAACTCTTGCTTAGGTCACTGTTCAAGTATTGTACCAGGTACTGCAGATTTTCTTTCATTTTATCAAAGTTCCCCTCTTCCTTTCCTCTGGGCTTTAGCTTCTTCTAGTCTCCTAGCTTCTCAACCTAGATAACTATTTGAGACCCATGCTTTTTTTCCCCATGGTATATTTGACTCTTATTTACTCACTGAGTCTCAAACTACTTGGTACAATCTCCAGGAATCCTTAACCTATCCACTCTAGGCTGGATTAGAGACTTAGTTGTGCAAGATAGGATCTTTCTTCTATTATTATACTCATAACTGGTGATGTATTGTTTTAACTGGCTTTGTTTTCATGATAGTATAAAATCTGAGAAAGTATGGCCTGGTGTCTGTCTTGTTCACTTTTGTACCCCAAAATTCTAATATATTAAAATATCATTGATAATCTTAATAAAAAATTAGTCAATAATCAGTGATGCTTTTAACTAACGATAATAAAAAAGCAATGATTTTTGTCAGATATGAGGTGACTTTGTATTTGTAAAAAAACTTAGGATCAAGCTAATCTAAATTTGGTACCCACCATATCTGAAAAAGGTGCAGCAGATGGTGGCATTGACTTATAATAAAATTTTTCCTATCCAATTACGTACTTGAATATTTCTCCAGAATGTCTCTTATAAATGCTGAGAAAAATATAGATACACAGTATCTACATTTATGTGTATATTGGTATGTACAACTGTATCTAAATGTATACTCAGACATATCTACATTCACAGCTAATAAGTGGCAAATTGCACGTAATGGCACATATAACTGGCAGGTTTTAATTGCTGCTGTTATTAGGTGCCATTGAGTTGGTTCTGACTAATAGTGACCCTATGTACAACAGAACAAAACACTGCCCAGTACTGAGCTATTCTCACAATCGTTGTTATGCTTGAGCCCACTGTTGTAGCCACTGTGTCAGTCCTTCTCATTGTAGGTCTTCCTCGTTTTCACTGACCTTCTACTTCACCAAGTGTGATGTCTTCTCCAGGGGCTGATCCCTCCTGATAACCTGTCAAAGTATGTGAGACGTAGTCTCATCATCTTTGCTTCTAAGGAGCATTCTGCTTGTACTTCTACCAAGAGAGACTTTTTTCATTCTTCTGTAGTCCATGGTATATTCAATATTCTTCGCCAGCTCTACAATTCAAAGGCGTCAATACTTCTTCGGTCTTTCTTATTCATTGTCCATTTCACATGCATATGAGGCGATTGAAAACACCATGGCTTGGGTCAGGTGCACCTAAGTCTTCAAGGTGACATCCTTGCTTCTCAACACTTTAAAGAGGTCTTTCACAGCAGATTTTGCCTAATGTGTCTTTTGATTTCTTGACTGCTACTTCCATGGGTGTTGATTGTGCTTTACTTTGTCTTCTCTAGCCACCCTTTGAAATCTTTGAAATCTTCTGTTCAGCCTTTTTGCTTCATCATTTCTTCCATTTGCTTTAGTTACTCAACATTCAAGAGCAAGCTTCAGAGTTTCTTCTAACATCCATTTTGGTCTTTTCTTTCTTTCCTGTCATTCTAATGACCTCTTGCTTTCTTCATGTATGATGTCCTTGATGTCATTCTACAACTTTTCTGGTCTTCAGTGATTAGTGTTCAGTGCATCAGATCTATTCTTAAGCTGGTCTCTAAATTCAGGTGGGATGTACTCAAGTTCGTACTTTGGCTCTCGTGGACTTGTTCTAATTTTCCTCAGTTTCAACTTGAACTTTAATATGAGCAATTGATTATCTGTTCCACAGTAAGCCTCTGGTCTTGTTCTGACTGATGATATTGAGCTTTTCCATGGTGTCTTTCCACAGATATAGTCAATTTGATTCTTGTGTATTTCATCTGGTGAGGTCCACATGTATAGTCACCATTTATGTTGGTGAAAAAGTGTTCATGTAATGAAGTTGTTGGTCTTGCAAAATTCTATCTTGTGATCTCTGGCATCATTTCTACCACCAAGGCCATATTATCCAACTACCAATCCTTTTTCTTTTTATCCAACCTTCGCATTACGATCACCACTAATTGTCATTGCATCCTGATTGCATCTTCTATCAATTTCAAACTGCAGAAGTTGGTAAAAATCTTCAGTTTCTTCATCTGTGGCCTTAGTGATTGGTGGGAGAATTTGAATAATAGTTGTATCAAAACTTGTCTTCCTTGTCAGTTTGTCATACTGTGGGGGCTTGCATGCTGCTGTGATGCTGGAAGCTATGCTACTGGTATTCAAATACCAGCAGGGTCACCCATGGTGGACAGGTTTCAGCTGAGCTTCTGGACTAAGACAGACTAGGAAGAAGGACCTGGCACTCTACTTCTGAAAAGAATTAGCCAGTGAAAACCTTATGAATAGCAGAGGAACATTGTCTGATACTATGCCGGAAGATGAGCCCCTCAGGTTGGAGGGTACTCAAAAGACAATTGGGGAAGAGCTGCCTCCTCAAAGTAGAGTTGGCCTTAATAACGTGGATGGAGTCAAGCTTTGGGACCTTCATTTGCTGATGTGGAATGACTCAAAATGAGAAGAAACAGCTGCAAACCTCCATTAATAATTGAAATGTGGAATATATGAAGTATGAATCTAGGAAAATTGGAAATCATCAAAAATGAAATGGAACACATAAACAGCAATATCTTAGGCATTAGTGAGCTGAAATGGACTGATATTAGCCATTTTGAATCAGACAATCTTAGGGTCTACTATTGCTGGAATGACAACTTGAAGAAGAATGGCGTTGCCTTCATCGTCAAAAAGAATATTTCAAGATCTATCCTAAAGTACAATGCTGTAAGTGATAGGATAATATCCATATGCCTACAAGGAAAACTAGTTAATATGACTAGTTTTCAAATTTACGCACCCACCACCAAGGATTTAGAGGGCAATGATTGAAAACACTTGTAATCTATGTAAATGTTGTTGTTGTTAGGTTTTGTCTAGTTGGTTCCCCCTCATAGGGACCCTATGTACAACAGAACGAAACACTGCCTGGTCCTGTGCCATCCTCACAATCATTGTTATGCTTGAGCTCACTGTTGAAACCACTGTGTCAATCCAGCTATTCCTCTTTTTTGCTGACCCTCTACTTTATCAAGCATGATGTCCTTCTTCAGGCATGGATCCCTCCTGATAACATGTCTAAGGTATGTGAGATGCTCCTTGGTTGTAAGGAGCATTCTGGCTGTACTTCTTCCAAGCCGATTTGTTCGTTCTTTTGGCAGTCCATGGTATATTCAATATTCTTCACCAACACCACAATTAAAAGGCATCAATTCTTCCTTATTCATTGTTCATTTCGCATGCATATGAGGCGGTTGAAAATACCATGGCTTGAGTCAGGTACACCTTAGTCTTCAAGGTGACATCTTTGCTTTTTAACTCTTTAAAGAGGTCTTTTGCAGCAGATCTGCCCAAAGCGATACATCTTTTGATTTCTTGACTGCCACTTCCATGTGTGTTGACTGTGGATCCAAGTAAAATGAAATCCTTGACACTTTAATCTTTTCTCTGTTTACCATGATGTTGCTTATTGGTCCAATTGTGAGGATTTTTTTTTTTTTTTTATGTTGAAGTGTAATCCATACGCAAGGCTGTGGTCTTTGATCTTCATCAGTAAGTGTTTCAAGTCCTCTTCACTTTCAGTAAGTAAGGTTTTATCATCTGCATAACGCAGGTTGTTAATGAGTCTTCCTCCAATTCTGATGTCCTGTTCTTCTTCATATAGTCCAACTTCTGAGATTATATGCTCAGCATACATATTGAATAGGTACAGTGAAAAGGCACAACCTTGACACACACATTTCCTGACTTTAAACCATGCAGTATCCCCTTGTTCTGTTTGAGTGACTGCCTCTTCATGTATGTACAGGTTCTTCATGAGCACAATTAAGTGTTTTGGAATTCCATTCCTTGCAATGTTATCCATAATTTGTTATGATCCACACAGTCAAATGCCTTTGAATAGTCTATAAAACACAGGGAAGCATCTTTCTGGTAGTCTCTGCTTTCAGCCAGGATCTATCTGACATCAGCTCTGATATACCTGGTTCCACGTCCTCTTCTGAATCTGGCTTGAATTTCTGGTAGTTCCCTGTCAATATATTGCTTTTGAATGATATTCAGCATATTTGAAGACTTGTACTCTATGTAAATAGGGAGTACAAAACATGATGGGGAATCTTGATATAAACAAAAGCTAGAGCATGAGTAAGAAGAGATTATGCCTACTTAGTTACATGCACACTTAAATACCATTTAAAAATAAAATGCTATCCAAAAAAGGGGTGTAAACTAAATCAGGTGCTGAAATAAAAATTTTTTTACTTCTGATTAATAGTGTTGTTGTTACTAGATTCTAAGAGGGCTCCCAGTAATCTTTTTTCCTGGTTTTCTTACTTTTGTGCAGTCTCTTTCTATGCAGAAACAGTAGCAGCCTGTGTGATTTGTGTAAATACTACAGAAATGACACTATTTTACCTGTGGTGCTAACTCATAAAATATATTACAGCTTCCAACTTCGTCTCTAAGATAGCTGGATCTGGGGGAAATCAGTTGTCATGTTGTGTGAATACCAGAATAGGCCTTTTGAGAATGAACTAAGAGAAGAAAAGCCTTCATGAAAAAGAAATAAAGCCTCTTATAAACAGCCATACAATGTGAGTGAACAACATTAGACGCGTTCAGTTCCAGTCAAACTTTCAGAAGACTACAGCTTCCACCAACATGCTGATTGCAATCTAATGAGACACCCTAAGCCAAAGTCATCAATTAAGCCTCTCCTGAGAGAGTAGACATGATTTTTTTTTTGGGGGGGGGCGGAGTGGATAGTTTGTTACAAAGTAATGATAACAAATAAACACACTCTTGAGTTACCACAAATCAAAGTTTGCATGTCAAAATGCAATTCAAATATTGCTGATCCATGAAACAAATGAACTAAGATAACCATAAAATCATTTTCATCTTCTTTTTAAGATTGAGGAACACGAAGAGACTATGCTTTTGTAATAGCAATAAGGACAAATCAGGCCATTTATAGTCCATGTGCACTTGGAAGACACACTGCTTCTCTCCGAATGAAAATGGCAAAGGATGAGACTTTATATTATAGTAAAAAAAATGTAAAATATAATCTATTTTGAATAGTCTGGAATCATAGTGTTACTGACATTTTTCATCCAAAATTTTGGTTGATGATAGATCATTTATCTTGTCCTTTGGTTATTAAACGTACAAAAGTATGGTAGGATTAATACTAAATATTTTCTTTATAAAAAATACTGTATCCTATATTTATCTAAATTTAAAAAAATTGATTCTTGTATTTTGTAAGTTGCAGCTATTATTTCTTTACTTTCTGTTTTAACAATGCTTCATAAAGAAAAATTATAAGAGGTTAAGATTTCAAATATTTATTTATTTTAAAAATTTATATCATGTATTTATCAGTATGAATCTCTTCCTTCATTTCAAACAGTTACACATACTACCTATTAAAAATAAATTTTAAAAGTATTTTTAATAACTGATATAGGGTACAAAATAATGATATAATATTTAAAGGCATTCTTGATATTTTAATAGTTACAAAAATAGTTTCATAAATTATATAGAGATTTGTCTTATTAAGTGGAAACCTGACAAAGCAGCTGTATTATTTTTTACCACATATAATATAACAACAAGATGACAGGAAAAGTCTGAAAACTCTATTGTCAGTGAAGTCAGAAGACAGAAATAATCCACAATTTTTTTTAAATTGTGCTTTAAGTGAGAGTTTACAGTTCAAGTTAGTTTCTCGTACAAAAATTTATACGCACATTGTTATATGACCCTAGTTGCTCTCCCTAAACTGTGACAGCACACTCCTCCTTTCCACCCCTGTTTTCCCATGTGCATTCAATGAGCTCCTGTTCCTTTCTGCCTTCTCATCTCACCTCTGGACAGGAGCTGCCCATTTAGTTTCATGTATCTACTTAAGCTAAGAAGCACACTCTTCACAAATATCATTTTATGTCTTATAGTCCACTCTAATCTTTGTCTGTAGACCTGGTTTCAGGAACAGTTTTAGTTCTGGGTCAGCAGACAGTCCAGGGACCATATCTTCTGGGGTCCCTCCAGTCTCAATCAAACCAGTCAGCCTGGTCTTTTTTCTAGAATTTGAGTTCTGCACCCCACTTTTCTCCTGGTCCTTCAGGGACTCTCTATTGTATTCAGTGTCAGGGTTGTCATTGGTGGTAGCCATACACCATGTAGTTCTTCTGGTCTCAGGATGATGGAGTCACTGGTTTATGTGGACCTTTATGTCTCTTGGGCTAGTGTTTTCTTTGTGTCTTTGCTATTCTTCATTCTCATCTGCTCCCAGGTGGGTTGGGATAGTTGATGCATCTTAGATGGCCGCTCGCTAGCTTTTAAGACCCCAGACACCACTCACCAAAGTGGGATGCAGAACATCTTCTTAGATAACTTTGTTATTCCAATTAACCTAAATGTCCCCTGAAACTATGGTCCCCAGACCCCATCCCTGCTACTCTGTCCCTTGAAGTGTTTGGTTGTATTCAGGAAACTTCTTAGCTTTTGGTGTAGTCCAGTTGTGCTGACTTCCCCTGAAGTGTGTGTTGTCCTTCCCTTCACATAAGATAATTCTTCTCTACCATCTAGTTAGTGACTATCTCTCTCCCTCCCTCCTCACCCTCATAACTATCAAAGAATATTTTCTTCTGTGTTTCAACCTTTTCTTGAGTTCATATAATAGTGGTCCCATACAATATTTGTCCATTTGCAACTGACTAATTTCACTCAGCATATTGCTTTTAAGACCCCAGACACTACTCACCAAGGTAGAATGTAGAGCATTGTCTTTATAAGCTGTGTCATGCCAATTGGGCTAGATGTTCCCTGAGACCATGGTCCCCACAGCCCTCCGCCCAGCAATTCAGTCCCTCAGGGAGTTTGGATGTGTCTATGGGGCTTCCATACAGATTCATCCATGTTATGAGATGTTTCACGGATTCATCATTGTTCTTTATCTTTGTATAGTATTCCATTATGTGAATATACCATAATTTGCTTATCCATTAATCCATTGATGGGCACCTAGGATGTTTCCATCTTTTTGCTACTGTGAACAGTGATGCAATGAACATGAGTGTGCACGATCTATTCGTGTGATGGCTCTTATTTCTCTAGGATATACTCCAAGGAGTGGGATTGCTGGACGGTATGGTACTTCTATTTCTAGATTTTTAAGGAAATTTCAAATCAATTTCCAAAGTGGTTGTACCATTTTACATTCCCACCAACAGTGTATAAGTGTTTCAGTCTCTCCACATCCTCTCCAACATTTATTATTTTGTGTTTTTTTGGATTAATGCTAGCCTTGTTGGGGTGAGATGGTATCTCATTGTAGTTTTGATTTGCATTTCTCTAATGGTTAATGATTGTGTCTGTTAGCTGTCTATGTCTTCTTTGGCCATGTGCCTGTCCATATCCTTTGCCCATTTTTTAATTGGGTTATTTGTCTTTTTGTTGTTGAGGTTTTCCAGTGTCTTGTAGATATTAGAGATTAGACCTTGATCAAATTTTTCATAGCCAAACGTTTTTTCCCAGTCTGTAGGTTTTCTTTTTACTCTTTTGGTGAAGTCGTTCGATGAGTATGTTTGATTTTTTGGAGCTCCCAGTTATCTAGTTTCTCTTCTGTTGCTTGTGCATTGTTATTTATGGTTTGTATTCTGTTTATGCCATGTATTAGGGCTCCTAGAATTGTCCCTATTTTTTCCTGCATGATCTTTATTGTTTTAGATCTTATATTTAGGTCTTTGATCCATTTTGAGTTAGTTTTTGTGCATGGTGTGAGGTATGAGTCTTGCTTCATTTTTTTGCAGGTGGATATCCAGTTATGTCAGCACCAGTTCTTAAAGAGACTGTCTTTTGTTCATTTTGGAATTTGGGCCTTTGTCAAATATCAGCTGCTCATAGGTGGATGAATTTACATCTAGATTCTGAATTCTGTTCCATCATTCTATGTATCTGTTGTTGTACCAGTACCAGCTTGTTTTGACTACCATGGCAGTATAATAAATTCTAAAATCAGGTAATGTGAGGACTCCCACTGTGTTCTTTTTCTTCAGTAATGCTTTACTTATCCAGTGCCTCTTCCCCTTCCAGAAGAAGTTGGCGATTTGTTTCTCCATCTCATTAAAAAATGCCATTGGAATTTGGATCGGGATTGCATTGTATCCGTAGATTCCTTAGGGTAAAATTGACATTTTCACAATGTTGAGTCTCCCTATCCATGAGCAAGGTATGTTTTTTCACTTATATAGGTCTTTTTTGGTTTCTTGTAGTAGTGTCTTGTTTACTGTGTATAGGTCTTTTACGTCTCGGTTAGATTTCTTCCTAGGTGTATTACCTTCTTGGGGGCTATTGTAAATGGTATTGATTTGGTGATTTCCTCTTCGAAGTTCTCCTTGTTGGTATAGAGAAATCTAACTAATTTTCATATATTTATCTTTTATCCTGATACTTTGCTGAAACCTTCTATTAGTTCTAGTAGTTTTCTTGTGGATTCTTTGGGGGTTTTCTGTGTATAAGATCATATCATCTGCACATAGAGATACTTTGACTTATTCTTTACCAATTTGGATGCCTTTTATTTCTTTTTCTAAGCTAATTGCTCTGGCTAGGACCTCCAGCACAATGTTGACTAAGAGTGGTGATAAAGGGCATCCTTGTCTGGTTCCTATTCTCAAGGGAAATACTTTCAGACTGTCTCCATTTAGGATGATGTTGGCTGGTTGCTTTGTGTAAATGCCCTTAATTATGTTGAGGAATTTCCCTTCTATTCCTAGTTTGTTGAGAGTTTTTATCATGAATGGGTGTTGGACTTGTCAAATGCCTTTTCTGCATCAATTGATAAGATCATGTTGTTCTTGTCTTTGTTTTTATTTACGTGGTGGATTACATTGATTGTTTTCTAATGTTGTACCATCTCTGCATATCTGGTATGAATCCCAACTGGTCATGGTAAATTATTTTTTTGATATGTTGTGGAATTCTATTGGCTAGAATTTTGTTGAGGATTTTTGTGTCTATGTTCATAAGGGATATTGGTCTGTAATTTTCTTTTTTTGTGGTGTCTTTACCTGGTTTTGGTATCAGGGTTATGCTGCCTTCGTAGAGTGGGTTTCAGAGTATTTTATCCTTTTCTATACTTTGAAACACCGTTAGTAGTAGTAGCGTTAACTCTTCCCTGAAAGTGTGGTAGAATTCTCCAGTGAAACTGTCCAGGCCAGGGCTTTTTTTTGTTGGGAGTTTTGTAATTACCTTTTTAATCTCTTCTTTTGTTACAGGTTTATTTAATTGTTCTATTTCTGTTTGTGTTAGTTTAGGTAGGTAGTGTGTTTCTAGAATTTTGTCCCTTTCCTCTAGGTTTGCAAATTTGTTAGAGTACAAGTTTTCATAGTATTCTGTTATGATTCTTTCAGTTTCTGTTGGGTCTGCTGTAATATCACTCATCTCATTTCTTATTTGGGTTATTTTCTTCCTCTCCTGTTTTTCTTTTGTCAGTTTGGCCAATGGTTTATCAATTTTTTTTTTTTATCTTTTCAAAGAACAAGCTTGTTGTCTTGTTAAGTCTTTCAATTTTTTTTTACTACCCTCTATTTCATTTAATTCTGCTCTAATTCTTATTATTTCCTGTCTTCTGGCATCCAAGGTCTTCTTTTGCTGCCTTCTGTCTACTCGTTCCAGTTGTTTTGATTTTCGCCTTTTCTTCTTTTTGGATGTGTGCATTTATTGGTATAAACTGACCTCTGAGCACTGCTTTTGCTGTGTCCCATAGGTTCTGGTAGAATGTGTTTTCATTCTCATTTGATTCTATGAATTTCTTTATTCCATC
>NW_004444234.1:1357489-1362319 GCF_000243295.1 Trichechus manatus latirostris
ATGTGGTCTATTCTGGAGAATGTTCCATGTGCTTTGGAAAAGAAAGTATACTTTGTTGCTATTGGGTGGAGTGTTCTGTATATGTCTATGAGATCAAGTTGGTTGATTGTGGCATTTAGATCTTCTGTGTCTTTATTGAACTTTCTGGATGTTCTGTCCTACACCAAAAGCAGTGTGTTGAAGTCTCCTACTATTATTGTGGAGCTGTCTATCTCTCTTCCGAGCTGTTAGAGTTTGTTTTATGAATTTGGAGTCCTGTCGCTGTGTGCATAAATATTTATTATGGTTATGTCCTCCTGGTGTATTGACCTTTTAATCATTATATCGTGTCCTTCCTTATCCTTTGTGGTGGATTTTACTTTAAAGTCTATTTTGTCAGAGATTAATATTGCCACTCCTGCTCTTTTTAGAGTGTTGTTTGCTTTATATATTTTTTCCATCTTTTGAATTTTAGTTTGTTTGTGTCTTTAAGTCTAAAGTGTGTCTCTTGTAGACAGCATATGGACAGATGTGTTTTTTTCTTGATTCCCCCACTCTCTGTCTCTTTATTGGTGAATTTAGTCCATTTATATTCAGCGCAATTATTAGTATGTATGAGTTTAGTGCTGTCATTTTGATTTTGTGTATGTGTGTTGTTGAGTTTCTTTGTTCTTCTTAATTTTTTGTCCTGAGTCATCTCTCTTTATGTATTTTCTTTTCATCTTTTTCATTGTTGTTGATTTTGCATTTGGTGAATCTTTATGTTTTTCTTGGTTTTTATTTAGATGTGTAAGATTGTTAGTTTCCTTTGTGGTTACCTTAATATTTACCCCTATTTTTCTAATTTTAAACCAATATTTTATCTTTTTATATTGCCTTGACTTTTCCATATGAAAGATCTATGACTACATTTTTTAGTCCCTCTTTTTTTGTTTTAATGCTGTCATCTTTTACATATTGACATCTCTGTTTCCTTATTTACAGTGTTTTAGCTTTGATTTATTTTTGTGACTTCTCTATCTGGGTTGATATCTGGTTGCTCTGTCCTGTGTTCTAGTCTTGGATTGTTTTTCTAACTGCAGTACTCCCTTTAGTATTTCTTGTAATTTTTGTTTGGTTTTTGCTTATTCCTAAACTTCTGTTTATCTGGAAAAGGCCTAATTTTGTCATCATGTTTGAGAGACAGTTAAGTTAATAGAACTTCAAGGAGAAATAGAGAAATCTATTATTATAGTTGGAGATTTCAACACTACTCTGTTAGTAATTGGCAGATCAAGCAAGCAGAAAATCAGTAACAGTATGTTTGAGCTGAACAGCACCATCAATCACCTAGATTTAGTTGACATTTATAGAATCTAATTGACATTATAGAATCCCATTCAAAACTGAAATAGATTTTAAAAATAGAATCCAACAAGGTGATTCTAAAATGTATGTAGAATTGTTAAAGGAAATTAATACATGAGAGAATATTGGAAGAAAAATTGTATGGACTAACATTTCAAGGTAAGATTTAGTATAAACTTACAAAAGTTAGGACATTAGTATGGCATGGGTAAGCAAACTGATTAACATTACAATATATATTCTAAAGCCAGATTACCTATCCAGAGGCAACAGATTCATGGCAGATGTATGAATGATATATGGTAGATGAAGAATGGACTTTTTACTAAAGAATTCTAGGATTCAGTAAGGAAAACAAAACAAAATTAAAAAAAAAAAAAATCCGTCTCTTACACGATACACATATAACCAAACCATAGGGATTGTACATTTACAAGTGAAGAGTAAAACAATAGTGATTTACTGAGCATATAATGATGCTATTTTCATGACCATAGACAAGCAAAGATTTCATAAACAAGGAAAAAGAGCATTGATTATGAAATTAAAAAAAAAAAAATCATGAATTGGATTCCATTAAATGTAAGAACCTCTGTTCATTAAAATAAACCCTTAAGAAGTTGAAAACTGAAGCAAAGAAAATAGTATGTGAGAGACAAAACATTTAAAAGGGGGGATAGACTTGAAACAGTTACTTTACAAAACAAAACAAAACCAGTAGCCATCAAGTCAGTTCTGACACATATCAACCCTATGTGTGTCAGAGTAGAACATTGCTTATTAAAGTTTTCAGTGGCTGCTTTTTTGAAATAGATTACCATGACTTTCTTCCCAGGAGCCTCTGGGTGGACTCAAACAGCCAATCTTTTGGTTAGCATGGAGAACTCAAACATTTATGCCCCTCAGGAACTCTACCAAAAAAATAAATAAATAAAAAACCACAACAACAATACCAACAAAAAAGAAGATATGCAAAAAGTAATGATTACTAATTATTAGAGAGCCATGGTGGCACAAGGGTTAAGCATTTGGCTGCTAACCAAAGGGCCTGAGGTTGAAACCCACCAGCAGCTACACTGGAAAAAAGACCTAGTATTCTCCTTCTATAAAGATTTCAGCCTAGGTACCATTACTGAACATTTTGATCAAAGATTCTATAGAAGAATCCTGATCAAAAGGGGTAAAATTTATAGAATAAAATTTCAAATTCCCGTCAAATCCAGACTTTCTGAAGCCGTGGAGGCTGGATGAACTCCTGAAACTATTGCCCCAAGATAATCTTTAAACCTTAAACCAAAAATGTCTCTTGAAGTTTTTTAAAAACTGAACAATAGTTTAACTGGTAAAGAATCTTTGCTTTGAGCATTGTGCTCTTTTATGAACTATCTGTATCAAATGAAATTGACATCAGCAACTCAAAAGATTAGATTGGAAATTTAAGAGGCAATGAGTTTCTGTTAATGTGGGAGAAACAACCCAGAAAATATGAGTGAGAATAGTTCACAACTCAAAGAATGTAATCAATGCCATTGAATTGTACATATAGAAACTGATGAATTTGAGTATGTTCTGCTGTGTTTATTCTCAACAACAACAAAAAATGAAATAAAATAGTTTTTAAAAAAAGCATTTAGATCACAGAAAAAAAAGATTTCATTCTAAGAAACCCTATGGGACAGTTCTACTCTGTCACATAGGGTTGCTAATTAGTAGAAACTGACTTGAAGGCATGCCATAACAACTAATTATTAGGGAAATGTAATTTAAAATCACAAAGGTGTATAATGGCATACTCTGCTGTAAGTGCTTAAACTATACAGAGAGAAAGAAGGAAGAGAGGTAGGGCAGGGTGAGGCAATATGGGGCAAGGCAAGGCAATATCAGTTTACTGTAAACAAAAACACCAAACCCATTGCCTTTCAGTCAATTCCAACTCATAGTGACCCTATAGGACAGAGTAGAACTGCCCCATAGGCTTTCCAAGGAGCGGCTGGTGGATTCAAACTGCTGACCTTTTGGTTAGCAGCCTGAGCTCTTAACCACTGCACACCAGGGCTCCATCAGTTCACCACATATTAGCCAAAACTGATACAAACCATAAGATTGTATTGTGATATTTTGATAGCATCCTCTAATCCTGTAGTTGTGTATATCCTACCACCCAACAAACTTATTCTCATTTAAAAGCCCAATAACAATTCATGTATATGTGCATCAAAGACTTCTATAAAACTTCAGACAAGTGTTATTTATACTATTAGAAACATACGATGAATAAGCATATTATTGTACATTCATATAGTAGAATGCCAAAGACATTGGGAAAAGGAAAACTACTGCTATAGTTAACACAACAAATACATTTCACAGAAATAAAATTGAGCAAAGAACAAAATAAATACTATTATTTGATGACATATGAATTTTAAAACCAGGCAAACATTATGTACACTGTTAAATATCATCAATTATGTACCTATTTGTGGGTAATTGTCACAAAAAGTTTGGGAAGACTTCTGAGGTGCTGGTAAATTGTGTTTGTTGATCTTGGTGGAATTTACTGAGATATATTTAATTAAAAATCATTGAGTCATATTGTGCACATTAAAAAAAAAGAAAAAAAACCCACTGCCCTTGAGTTGATTCCAACTCATAGCAAACCTGGATGTATATAGTACTATATTTTAATAAAAGTGTCTATCACTTTCAAATACTACTGAAAGATGCTGAACAAAAAAAAATTAAAACAAGTTTGGGCAAATAGAAGGATATATCTTAATCTTTGGATCTGAAAACCATACCATAAAGATGTCAAATAAGTCTAATTTATTATATAAAAGTAGTGGAATCCCAATAAACACAATTGCCACAGCTTATTTGTTTACTGTTTTTGACATTTCTAGGAAGGAGCAATCTTATAAGGGAATTTTTTTTAATTCATTAGAATTGTGAAAGAATTCTAAAGTTTAATGGGCTTAATAATTTTGTCAAAATATATAAAGGAAAAAATGGACACCACTAAAGAGAAAATTTGACAAATTCAGCATCAAAGCATTGGTACACACTCTTAAAAATTATAGACCTAACAGAAGAAAGTCTTTAGGAAAATAAAATATTTGAAAATATAACTACATTTAAACAAACATAATATATATTTAATACAATATACATTTATAACTGACATATTTTCAAGAACACAAGGACGATTAATAAACATTATTCACGTTAGTCTATAAACTAATCTCAACAAATTTTAAAAGATAGTGTCATACATACTATAACATCTAGCTTTAATTTTACTTAAGAAGAAATGAAGAATAATAAATTTTAAAAATACTAGGAAAAGTGCTCGCTTCGGCAGCACATATACTAAAATTGGAACGATACAGAGAATATTAGCATGGCCCCTGTGCAAGGATGACATGCAAATTCGTGAAGCATTCCATATTTTTACTTCATCAGCCTGAGAGAAGAACTAGATGGTGCCCAGCTACCACCAATGAT
>NW_004444234.1:1362572-1378011 GCF_000243295.1 Trichechus manatus latirostris
GTGGTTGAATGGACATGGGGAATTAGGGGCGGAAAGGAGGAGTGTGCTATCACAGAATGGGGTGAGAAATTAGGGTCACATAACAATGTATGTATAAAATTTTGTATGGGAGACTAACTTGAAATGTAAACTTCATTTAACTACAACAATAAAAAAATAAATAAAGAGTTCTTTTGCAGCAGAAAAAGAAATACTAGGAAAAAAAAACTTATATGTTTGAATTTTTGAATCCAAATCTAAACAAGTCAAAAGTTGAGAACAAAATCATATTAGAAAATATATAAGAAGGACAATAAAACTATTATATTTCAAGGCTTCGTGTGCAGATAAATCATATTTAGAGGAGATTTATAGGCATAAGTGCTTACATTAGAAAAGAAAGTATACCCAAAAATAAATGTATTCTACTAAGGAGTGAAAAGAACATCAGAAGAAAAAAAAGAAATCTGAAGCAATGGAATAATAAAAAGGAGCATAGAATTTAACTGAATTGAATACAAAATAAATAATCAAGAAAACAAACACTTTTTTTGGGAAAAAAAAAAGAATAAACTATATATAACTCTAGTAAAATGGCTTTATTGACATATACCTTATATACTAAAAAGTTTACTCTTTTAAAGCATGCAACTCAGTTTTTAGTATATTTACAGAGTTGTACAACTATCACCACTATGTAATTGTATAATATTATTTTCACCACTTCAAAATGAAACCTCAAACTCAGTAGCAGATACTCCCCATTCTCCACTTATACCAGCCCCCAAAAATCACTAACCTAATTTCTGCCTATGCTGATTTGCCTATTCTGGATATATTGTATAAATAGAATCATACAATATGTGGTTTTTATGACTGGCTTTTTTCACATAACAATGTTTTAAAGGTACATTCAAGTTGTACTATATAGGACTTTAAATTGTACTATATAGGACTACAAAGGTCTTCATTTCTTTCTATTGTCAAATAATATTCCATTTTATGGCTATGCCACATTTTGTTTATTCATCAATTGATGGGCAGAAAGTTTTTTTTTCAAGTTTTTGTTTGGATGACTACAGTATTTAAAGTCATTCTTGACATTTTTAATAATCTTAAGAGAATTGATAAAAGCATCTGAATATTCTTAGATATTTTTATATATTTTGGCTCTTTAATTTTCTTCTAGCATTGTGTATTCCAAACAGTTTTATAGTAAAAAATGTAGTACTCCTCAGATTTAAATGAGGTGGAATCATTCTAATTCTCAAAGTCCAGTTTCAATTTTTATCTGATCTATAATATACTACCCATTCCCACCAATCAGAATAATTGACACATAATTACGGATTGTATTGTGTCCCCCAAAAATGTGTGTCAAATTGGCTAGGCCATGATTCCCAGTACTGTGTGATTTTACACCATTTTGTGATCTGATGTGATTATCCTATGTGTTGCAAATCCTAACCTCTATGATGTTAATGAGGCAGAGTTAGAGGCAGTTATGTTAATGAGACAGGACTCAATCTACAGGATTATGCTGTATTTTGAGTCAATTTCTTTTTAGATATAAAAGATAGAATTGAGCAGAGAAGAGCAGACCTCATACCACCAAGAAAGAAGATCCAGGAGCAGAGCATATCCTTTGGACCCAGGGTTTCTGCACTGAGAAACTCCTAGACCAGGGGAAGATTGATGACAAGGGCCTTCCCCAGATCTGACAGGGATAGAAAGCCTTCCCCTGGAGCTGGCACCCTGAATTTGTACTTCTAGTCTCCTAGACTGTGAGAGAATAAATTTCTGTTTGTTAGAGCCATCCACTGTGGTATTTCTGTTATTACAGCACTAGACAGCTAAGACAGAATTTGGTACCAGGAGCAGGGTGCTGCTCTAATAGATACCTAAAATGTGGAAACATATTTGAAACTGAATAGGTAGAGGCTGGAAGAGGTTTAAAGTGCCTAACAGTAAAAGTCTGGATAGCCTTGAAGAGACTGTTGGTGGAATCATGAGTATCAAAGACAATTCTGGTGAGGAGTCAGAAGGAAGTAAGGAGAGCTGTTACACCAGAGATGGCATAGATGGTCAGAAGCAGCAGAAGAGAAATGGAAGCAGCAGAACCAGGTGACCGATGTGAGTTAGCACAGGAGCCAACTCACAGAACAAGAATGCTAACTGCCTTTGCACAGGAGGCTTGCTGGCATGGTGGGATACCTCGGGGCACTTATTGGTAGAGCCTGGCCAGCTGACCTAAGGAGTGAGAGAGCGCAGTTCCTTCTGGCTAAGGTTTATAGGCAGAGTGGAGTGCCCCCAGGCACTTATTGGTAGAACTAAAGTGCTTTGTAACACTTACCTGAGCAGGGCAGGTACCGGTCTGATCCAAGAGGCCTGCGGGGCTGAGAGGCCAAGGAACCAGGAAGCAGAAGCTGAAGAGACAGGGAACACAGGAAACAGAGCTTCCTCAGTCTCAAACTGGGGGCTGTGACCTCTGGGGTCTCAAAGGGTGGAGCCACAGCCTCTGGAATTTCTAAGGGTGGGACCACGGCCTCCTAGGTTTAAAGAGTCAGATCTTCACCAACTTGGGTCCATAGTGTGGGGTTGCCATTCACGAGTGCCTATGGGATGGGGCCAGATCCACTGCCCAAAGCAGAGGGGGCAGGGCTACCATGCCCAAGGGGCAGAAGAATGGAGTCTGCCTGGGACAAGCGGGTAAGGTGCCACTCAGATGGACTAGGAGAATGGTGCCTGTTATCCCTTCTGTCCCTCCAATTTCTCCTATTTGTAATGGAAATGTCTACCTTCTGCCTGTTCCAGCGTTGTACTTTGGAAGCAGATAACTTGCATTCTAGATTTCACAGATGAAAAGGAATTTTGCCACAGGAGATTTTGGACTTTGAGTTTATTTAAGACTTTAGGGAGGATATAATGGGGTGAACGTGTCTTACATGTGGCAAGGACATGAATTTTGGGAGGCCAAAGGGAAGAACGTTATAGATTGAATTGTGTGTCCCCAAAATGTATGTCAAATACTAGGCCATGATTCTCAGTATTGTGTGGCTGTCCACCATTTTGTGATCTGCTGTGATTATCTTATGTGTTGTAAATCCTAACCTCTATAGGATTAAGCTGTATCTTAATTCAATCTCTTTTAAGATATAAAAAAGAGATTTGAGCGAGAAAAGAGGGACCTCAGAACACAGAGAAAGAAGAGCTGGGAGTGGAGCGTGTCCTTCGTACACAAGGTGCCTATGCTGAGAAGTTACTAGACCAGGGAAGATTGATGACAAGGACCTTCCCCCAGGGCTGACAGAGAAAGAAAGCCTTCCCTTGGAACCAGCGCCTGAATTTGAACTTCTAGCCTCCTAGACTATGAAGGAATAAATTTCTGTCTGTCAAAGTCATCTACTTGTGATATTTCTGTTATAGCAGCACTGGATAAGACACACATCATCAATGCTACTATAATGTTTATTTTCATCTTTATGATTAATTAAGTAAAATGTAATTTATTAAAGTGCTCGGCATAGTTTTTGGCATGGTAAGTTCTTAATGAATGTAAATTGTAGAAACAATGTATCAATGATATTATTATTAATTTACAAATAAAGACAATATTGTTATAAATTATAAACCTACATTTCTCTTTCTTTGATGTTGAGCTCATTTGGAAATATAAAAGATACTTTAAATATTACTACATATCAATACATGTTCATACACATAATTTGATGTTTATTAAATAATATAGTATTTATAATATATATCTATACTAATTCCTATGTCTATACCTATAAGAAACAAAAACAAAATACCCATCTTTGTCGAGTAGATTCTGACTCATAGCAACCCTGTAGTACAGAGTAGAATTGCCCCACAGGGTTCCCTGTAATATTGAGTAGAACTGCCCTGGGGGCAGTTTTCAAGGATGTAAGTCATCCATAGGGTTTCCAAGGATGTAAGTCATTAGGGAATGAGACTGCCACATTGTTCTTCCACAGAGCGGCTAATGGGTTCACACCACTGAACTTCTGGTTAGCAGCTGAGTGCTTAACCACTGAACCAACAGGGTTCTTCCTATATATACATATGTTTAGTTTTTTTGCAGAGTTCCTGGAATATAGAAAACAAACATTTTGATTACTTAAAAGTGAAATGCAAAGTATGCCCCTCCTTCCCCATCTCATTCTGTTGGAATTTAATGTATTCTAAAAGATCATTTTTAACTAAAATATCTGTGAAATATTCTTGAAAAATTCATTCTGAAATATTTTCAATCTCTGCATCTAGCTTTTCATATTTATTAATCTCAGTATTTAACACATTTAATAATAATAGGCAGAATACATTTATTTCTTTTTTGTTAGATTTTCAGAAATCTCAAAGCAAGGAGCTTGTCTGTATTTTCTTTGATGCCACCATCTAAGCACAAGTCCTGTCTTGTCTGAAGTTCTCAGTATACATGAGTTGTCTTAAGAAAAAGTGACAAATCTCACGCATTTGAAAAAGCTAATTTTCTTATATGTTTTAACTCTCCACATTAGAACATATATTTTTGTAAGTATGCCACACAGTGTGTATATATATATATGCATACACAAACATATATACGTGTGCATGTATATTTACATTTGCCATATGTTTAACATCAACTAGTTTGGAAATGTGTTAAGGAAGCTGTATGCTTATATAATTATCTTAAACATACATTAAACTTACAAGCAGATATATAAACAACATAAGTGTATTTTTATATATTATAATTTTTTTTAATTGTTCTCTCACACTTTCTAGTAATGAAAACAGGATTATCTCCAGGTAAATTAAAAAAATGTTTCTCTTTTTGTGGGTTAGTTAGATCCTCAGAACTACCAACTTTACACCAGATAAAAAGTACACAATGATCCTGAAGATTTATCACTTCATTTAGATTATAATTCACCAGTGAGTTACCACCTAGTGTTAATTGTTCCCCAAGGTTTTTAAAAAAAATCATAACTTCTCTGTTGATAGCTAATCTTCATAAATTATGCATTGAATCTATAATTTGTAAAGTAATTGTTCATATATGAACAAATTGAGTTTCTAAGCTTTCTTTTATCAAATACATTTCAATATCTATATAAAGATTAATTTACTATTTAAGAAAAGACTATCTCTTTGGTTAATTGGGAGTTGAAAGATGTCATCTTGAATACTAAGGTGCACCTGACCCAAGTCATGGTGTTTTCAATTGCCCACATACATGTGAAAGCTGGACAATGAATAAGGAAGATTGAAGAAGAATCAATGCCTTTGAATTATAGTGTTGGCGAAGAATATTGAATATACCTGGACTCCAAAAGAACGAACAAATCTGTCTTGGAAGAAGTACAGCCTGAATGCTCCTTAGAAGCAAGTATGGTGAGACTTCACCTCACATACTTTGGACATGTTGTCAGGAGGGATCAGTCCCTGGAGAAAAGGACATCATGCTTGGTAAAGTAGAGAGTTAGTGAAAAAGAGGAAAGCCTTCAACCAGACAGACACACTGGCTGCAACAGTGGGCTCAAGCATAACAACAATCCTGAGGATGACGCAGGACTGGGCAGTGTTTCGTTCTGTTATACATAGGGTCACAATGAGTCGGAAAGACTCAATGGCACCTCACAAACAACAAGCTCATTTATCAAACCCGTATCCTCTGAGGTGTCTCCTCAGATCAAGGAGATAGGCCCCTGACATACACATTGTATTCTGTAAACTTTTCTTCCCTGCCTCCAACTGACTGTGTCACAGCTGAACATACAGTCCAAATGCAGCAACGAAGTTTTCTCTCTGGAATTCAGAACTTTGATCCACAGTTTTCAGTCAGCCTTTGAATAAGAACTAGAGTTATATAAAATCAGGAAAAACATATTCTACCATGTGAATGAAAATGCAAAGAAAATATAAAAATCTGCAATATCTAAGAAGAATGAGATCTTTTCAGAGAAATGCAGAGATAAGAGACAATGCAAATGTATGGTATCTGTTACTGAGGGTTTATTTTCTGATCTGATGCAAGATTTAGCTACCCTGTTGCTCTTGCATTATAAGAACAACTCCTGTATCATTGATTAAGATGATTTTTTAATATAAAAGTAAAGCATTTACGCTTATAAAAATAGTGTTTTCTTTTACATGCATAAACTTTCTTTGCTAAGATTCATCTAAGATAAATACAATATAATAGCTTGTTATAATACATAAGTCAGTAACATTTGAATATGAATACCATAAAAGAAGAATAATTTGTATGAAGGTAAATTATATTATGTAAATTCAGTAATTCTCCTTTGTAACATTAAAAAAACAAGAAAAAAATACAGAACTCTTTATGTTATATTCCCAGTTATTTTGATTGAACTTCTACAGAAATACTTTGCAATGCTTGAAAACAAAAACTAATTCTCCCTTTGAAAAAATACTTTACTAAACATTTTTATCATTGAAAAAAGGTCTTAGCATCCACCAAGGTAACACTTTAAAAAGGTTAAAAATGGAGCTATAGCTTGAGAGAAATTTAGCACTGATCATTTAGAGCAGTGGAAAAATATTCTCTGCTTTAATTTTCTTTTTTGTCTCAAATATTGCCATGGTTGTTATTAGGAGTTTACACCAAAAAATAAAATCCTTAAATAGTTTTGGAAACTCAATTTTCTCCTCTCAAAAATTATACACTACTGTGTTAGGCTTCACAATACTTACATTGTTTATTATTTGTATTTCTTTATCTGAATGTAAAATACTATTATATAGTATAATAAAGATTCTAATGTAATTTTCTCTTGTATTAAAGCTCAAATCACCTTATTTCTGTCTCATTATAAGATATAAAAAAGAGAACATGGAAAAAAGTAAAATGGATTGAAACTGTTTTATTCCAATACAGAAAATAGAACATGAATTCTACAAAGCTGGTGAGGATACTTGTCAACAGTAGTAGACAGTGAATGTCTGTCTGAGGCGATATTCACACAGTCCCAATGTCAGCTTCAAGAAATCCTTTTCAAAGTAAAATGAATCAATATATTCAACCAAACTTGTTTTTTGTTACTTTTGTCTCAAGCTGTCTGAACTCCTATTTTTTGCTTGTAAATAATAAAACTATTATGATAATCACCAAAGTCTACTAGTTGCAACTTTATTCTACACAAATTTTTTCTTCTGGGTTCAAGTGTTTATATTCTCTCTCCATAAACCTTAGGAAAATTTCCAAACTGGCGGTTAGGTACAGCATAATTTCCTTTCTTTCTCAAATTTTCTGCTTAGATAATGAATGGCCTTTTTTCCTACTTAGTGATGAAGACCTGAATTTAATATCAACAATTCAATGGCTGGATGAGCGATTAATATGAAAGCATGTCTTTTATGTAAATTACGTGTACACTAATTTGAATATGAAGTTACTGGTAATTTTATAGCTAAAAAATAATGTAATACCCATAGTTTTGCCAAAGGACAAGGAGGAATATTTCAAATTGTTTTAAATCCACAGACACTAGCACTGTGAGATAATTTTGAGTGGATGAATCTGCGAAATACACTGGAACCTCTCAAAACTTTTTCATACGGTCCATTTTGTGGGAATGCTTTGTAGACAGCAATGTGCTGCCTAATGCAGATCTTTTGCTAATTTAATAATTAAAAAACAAAACAAAACAAAAAATGTCAACACAAATTCTATAAGTACCAATAAAATTCTAGTATGATAATATACTTACATGATGCATACTAAGTGGCTGTTAAATTTGCATAACATTGTCAAATAGGAAATATATTGTAATTGCATTGAATCATGATTTTAAAAAACACATTTCCTTAATTTATTCATATGATGGATATTTATTGAGCAGAATTTTGTGCCAGACACTCTTCTAAGCTAGGTGTACAGCAATGAAAACAACAACAAAAAAAAGTATTATCTCCTCTTGTAGCATGTATTCTAGTGGTAGAGATAAGAACAAGCAAAAAAATTAAAATATGTATGATGCTGGCTAGTGATAAGTTCTCAGGAGAAAACTAAACTGAAAAGTTTGATAAGAGCTATCAAGCATGAGAAATGTTTAACATCCACCGTAAAGTACGGTGGATAGAGAAGTCTTCACTGAAAAATCTGAATTTTGAGTAAAGTCTTGATAGAGGCGAGGTAGTAAATCTTATAGGTAAAGTATTCTAAGAATAGTAAAAGCCCTAAGGAAGTACATTATCTCCTATGTCCCAGGATGAGAAACAGCAAAGAGGCCAACATGGTTCAAGCAAGTGGTGCTACGGGGGGGTGGATGAGAAGGGTAATAAAAGATGAGGAATTTAATCCAGTGTTTAAGAAACCACATAGCTCACTGAGATTGTAAATGGGCTAGAAAGAGAATAACTATCAGTATACGTAAAGTAGTATATTGAATTGTGTGTCTGCCTTTATGGGGGATGTGAACATACCTTCAGCGGCATGAAAGATAGTTGCATCGTTAGGTGGAAGTATAATGCTGCTATTCTTTATTCAGAAGTCAAATATAGGATAAAAAGTATGTATTCATATCCTGAGTTTATGAGGATGTAGACAGCACTATGTTACTTGGTCGGCTCAGTATTACCCCCATTTACTTCTGGGCAGTGCAGAGGGGAAACCTTGCACTGGAACAGAGATTCTCTTTACTCATTTGTTTTGGATTAGAGTTTGCCAATGAGAGAAGTTCAGAATATATTTGGAAGGTGGAAGGTAAAGGGAAACCATTATTTTTGGAGGTTATTGTGGTGAGACAAGATGACTCTGCAGACTTCTCCATGATCTCTTGATTCTCATGCAACTACATATGTCAGTTTAGCCAATTGTGCTTATGCCTCAAGGTTCTGGGAAAGACTGGAGGCTTCACAGATCTATATACACTTGCTCTTACATCAGAATGGTAGTGAGATGCTATGCTCTTTGGACCTTTCCAAGAATTCTGGCTACTCCATCTGGTTTAGTGTCTTGGTGTTAAGTCAATAATGGCAGTTTCTCATTTGCTTCAGCTACAGCCTTCCAGACCTTCATTTATCCAGCTCCATCTACATTCATTTAAACTCTTGTTCCCATAGTGAACCTCTATTCTTGTAACACATGAAGTGGCTGGTTTTTCTGATCAAACTGAGGCTGATGTATACACCATACATATCCAGGTAACAGAAACAGTTAATTATTAAAATTCTCATGTGCATCTATATTCCTTATTATTAATTTTTTTGGTAACTGTTAGGGATTGAATCATGTCCCCCCCAAAATATACGTTGAAGTATTAACCCTTAAACCTTGTTTGGAAATAGGTTCTTTCTCTGATGATGTTAGTTAAATTAATGAGGTCATACCAGAATCTAGGGTAGCTGCTAACCCCTTCATACTAGTGTTATATAAAAGGGGAAAACAGACACAGAAAGGGGAAAGACACCAAGTAAAGATACATCTACAAGTCAAGGAACATAAGGAGATGCCTGGGGTTACCTGAAACTGGAGGAGATAAGGGAGAATCTTTCCCTAGAGTGAACAGAGAGCAAATAGCCCTCATAACACTCCAAATTCTATCTACTAGACCCTAGAATTGTGAAACAATAAATTTGTGTTCTTTAAAGTTGCTCACTTCGTTTTGTGATATTTTGCTATAGCCATCCTAGGAAACCAAGGCAGTAACACACTTATAAGTTAAAAAGCATTTAACAATATAAGCTATAGATATAGATTTATGTACGTCTCTGTCTGCCTATCTATTATCTATCTATCATATAGCTATCATATAGCTATCAGTTATAGGAAGGAATATAATTCATAATTTAATTTAATTTAAGGAAAATGTGTAGTACTTGCCCAACTAACTATGCTAGGTTTCCTTTCAGAGCTAACTGGGTGTTCTTAATTGCCCCCAGCTTCATGTCTGTACTTCCTTCTACAGCCCACTCCACTAAAAAGGAGTGGGGAACTGGGAATTGTTGGGATACATATATTGTTAATTTAAAAGCAGTGTTTAATATCTATTATTTACTTTTGTGTGAAGGTTGAAATTTTGCTCTACATGGATGTTTGTGGATCAGTGGACAAGGATAGGGATGTGTCTGGGCTTTCTTTAAGGTCTGACTTTTTCTTTTTTTCCTCCCTGGACTTCCTATGTGTGGTAACTGTTCATTTAAGGAGATCCCAGTCCTTCAAAAAAGTAAATCCTCAACTCTAAGTGCATTTAGTTCAAGGCTTATTTATTTATTGGTTAATTTTGCTGATCCCAGTAATAACCAAATATAGTTTTATTTGCTGCAGTTTAATTGGAAGATGCATAATGTGCCCTTTGTGTATGATATTTACATTGATGACCCCAATTTCCTACTCCCAACTTAGTTCATTAATTTTGACTGCCCGCTTCCACTTAAGTCTATTCTTTACAAAGCATGCTGATTAAGGCCTTTAAATAAAATATGACTGTGATTATAGCAGATTTAAAAGGTTTCCAGTCTCACTCAAAGATCTTGACATTACCTGGATGTCAAATAACTATCTCAAATGTAACATGTTCAAAACTAAACTCTTGAAATCCCACTCACCCCAGCCCCCAATAAATGTGCTCCTTTCATACTTCTGGCTAACTCAACTAATACGTACGAGTAGTTTAGTCCAAATACTTTGGAATAGTATTGACTTTTTCTTATACAACTCACATCTAATTTGTCAGTAAATGTGATGGACTCTAGCTTAAAATTATATTCATAATTCACCATCTTTCACGATTAGCCCTGTATTACCCTTGTCTAAGTCACCATTATTACTTACCTTCATTGGTTTAACGGCTCCTAACTGGTCTCTCTATTTCAGCATTGCTCCCTTCTCCTTAATTATAGTATTAACACAATAATTTTAGTGAACCTGTTGGAATGAAAGTCATGGTATGGCACTTTTTTGCATTAAACACTGCCAAGTTTCTCGTTGCACTTAGAAAAAAGTCAAACTTGACATAAGTCTCAATGCAATATTATCCCCCTTGTCCCACTAGGTTTGGTTTTTTGCTTAGCCTTATTCAACTTACTTGTGCCTTCAAGACCTTTCTCTTATATACTATTTTCACTTGAAAATAGACTGTTCTGTGTGCACTCAAGTTTATGGCTTGACGGTTCAGATATTAGAGTTGAAGATGAGCACTTAGGCTACATGGTTATTTCATGGTTCATTCTAAACTACTAGTCTATGCTAGAGCAAATATTAATCTAGAAGCTTTTTTTTTTTTTTTTCCTGAAGAACAACTGTCTACTTAAAAAATCTTAAATCCTTAGAGTAAACATAATAGTACTCCCAAAGTGTTGTCTGTAGAGCATTCCAATTTGTCACAGGCATTTCACCCACCATCAGATTTGCTGAATCATATGACCCAAGAGTCAAAATACCTTACACAATAGCCTGAACCTATTACAAAGCTTTCTCTTATGCCCACCACAAAATTGAAAGGAAAATGAGTTATTCTTTAAAAGGGCTTGTAGAAGCATTCTCAAAAATAATACAATGTTGCTGCAAAAATTCAGAAGTAGATATTGGAGAGAGAGAGTTAAGTAAATTTGAAGAATTTCTTCCCTTCACCCCTTTCCTGCAGGTTTTCCCACATGCTATGTCTCTTGTGCTCTAATCAAAAGTCACAGCTTCTTTTATGCAGTCTACTCCATCCACAAATCTCTTTATAGATAAAGGATGATAGATAAATAAATGGATGGATGGATGGAGGATGGATGGATACTCTGTCCGGTAATCACTCCCTCTTCACTCATATTGTCCCCTCAAAAGTTGAAGAGATAACAGATCCTGCTGTTATTCACTCTAGGATTCTCACTCTCTGTGTGCTTTTTCTAAACATTCCCCCACCTTGTAAACATTTTTGTAAGTAAAAATTCAGTGCTATCTTTTTCTTTGTAGGATACTGAGAAATACAATTAAAGAGTATAATTGCATTACATTTCAATATTCTTCAATATTACTAAATACTATTTTAATTCCATATTAATTTGCATTTAATTGACTACTAGCCTTGTTTTTTTTAGTTTATTGATCTATATTATTATATTGTGAATTTCTTCTCTTGCTTTTATAATTTTTGTCTTAGGAGGATTTAACTGATTGCTTTAATTGTTGTTAACTGTCATCATGTGGCAACCTTATGTACAACAGAAGCAAATATTGCTCATTCCTGTGCCATCTGATTGCTTTAATTGATCCCATGATATTAGTGATTTGGATTGTGAATGTTAGTACCTTTTGTCATGTGTGTTTCAAATAATTTTCCCTCATATGTCGTTTGCCTTTTCAGTTCAGGCATTTTTTTTCTTCTCTCGTTAAATTTTTTATTATTATTCAGCCATACCTCTTAACTGAGAATTGGATTTCTATGTTCTATATTCATATCAATTATAATCACTCATCACTTTGATTACTTTGTTATTTTTTTATACAGTCACATTAAACCTTTTTTGTTTCACCTCTTAAAATAGATCGCATTTCTTCTAGTCTCAAGCTTGTTTTCTGTTGACTTTTAATATAGAATGCAACCCTACTACCAAAATTTTTAGAGAATTTGTTAGCTTTTCTTATTCTTGTGTGTTCTCACTTTCCTCAGGAGAGTTTTTTTTTTATCTTTTCAATTTGTCCTACATTATAATGAACACTTCTTATTTTTCAGGGCATCACAGACTATTATTTTACATAAAACACAAAAAAAGAGATTTTTCTATTGATTTATTTGGTTTCTGTTAGTAAGAAAATTAAGAGAAAAGCTTTCTTTACCAGTTCTGAAATGTGTCCCCTTTGTATTTTTAAAATGTGTAATTGACAAAAAAAAATATTTTGGTTTACATGTATCTGTTTACTTATCTAGGAAGGAAGATAAATCTACCCAGTGCCATGGATTGCCCTTAATACCTTTATAATCATGCCCTATGTGCCTGGAAATTCTCCTTTCTTATCTAAAACTGAATCCCAGCCCATAACAGAAATCTAACAGTGGTTAATCCATTGTGGTTACAGACTGGGGGGATATGGGATCTGCCCCTGTTCCATTACTTGTTTCACAGGATTTGAGAAACACACATATAACTGAAGAATCCAAGGCCACTTGTAATTAGTCTTCATAAACCAGATATATGGCAGCACAACTACTTACTCCAGGATGCAGAGCTCCTGGGGATCTTTTAGCCTCCATTTCTGGTTATAAAGCACAATGATTCATTTTCATTTAATCACTGACATGGAAAATATTAGCAATTGTATTTTCTAAGTATGTATCTGTGTATAAAAAGAAGACCTTAGGAAACTAGAAGTTATTCCGGTGGGTAAGAAATCAGTTTTTATAAAATGAGTGAACTGGTTTCCAAACTGACGTAGGTTCTGCATTTCCATGCCTAGGATGAGAGAACTGGGATGAAGAGTGTCCTTTTCCTCTTAACTTACCATGTTTTCCTCCTTTCTGATGCTGGATTCAGAATTTTTGCAAATATTCTCTATTAATTTATGTTTTTGTCCATTCTCATAACATTGTATTTTGTAGTAATTATTCCCATATTATCACATAATGCAGACTCTTTTTCCTGGGGAAGGTTTTTATTTGTTTTAGTTTTGGCATGTTTTATGGCTGTTTTAATGTACCTAAGTCAAACAACAGTAACCAGCTTGCAGAATGCTTAGCGCTGAAGTTCCTGGAAGATTTTTGCAAGTTAACATTTATGCTTGTGACAGGTGTCCAAAATTTTAACATAAGTTCACCTGTCCATTACCCCAAAAGGTGTTTGTATGGTGTAGCAGTAAAAAAAAAAAAAAAAAAGCACAATTTTTTTCAACGGTACTACAAACACTAGGGACCATTTGCTCCCTAGAGTAAAGAGCATTAGTTGTTCCAGGAGTACTTCCATTTTTAAAATTTCCATTTTTAAAGAGTGGACCTAATGTCATACACTGAATACTAATTGTTACTTCCTGCAGTGAAGAGAAGGGTTTGCGGATTGTAACTTCCGATAATGTCCAGTTTCTCTGCCTAAATATAAAGCTGTCACTGAATCTAACTCTTCTTAGGAAAGCAAATCTCTTGACCATGATAATAGAATCAATTTATTTTATCTTTTGATAGTGCAACAAGATGTACTGTCCAGGGAGCAGACAAATTCAGGCTGAGTTGGCTGAGTGCAAGTCTTGGCTATGCCTTTTGCTTTATTTTTTTTGAAACGTAAATGGGGAAATTAACTTTATTATTGCATTTCACCACTTGAAAAATGAGAATATTATCTACTTTTTAATATATTTTTCAAACTAAAGTATGTCATAGACAATGTTGATGAATATTTTTAATACGAAAATATAGTCTTTACATGTGTAGTAATGTGAACAAATAGTAGAAATATATGAATGCCAATATTAATTGTGGCACGGTAGTAAAGAGCTATGGCTGCTGACCAAACGGTAGGCAGTTCGAATCTGCCAGCCACTCCTTGGAAACCCCATGGAGCAGTTCTACTCTGTCCTATAGGGTCGCTAAGAGTCAGAATCTACTAAACGGCAATGGGATTTTGGTTTTGGTCATTAAATTAAAATCAGCAATTATTTTTGGTGTATTTATTCTATCAAAAGAAAATCTTATAAATACACATTTTTGCTGTAATCACTGTAGGCTGATATGTTTACTGTTAAATATAGTTCTTAGAATAGCCATAAGATTTGAAATAGAATTTCATGATTTGGAAATTTTCTGATGATTATATTTTTCCACTCATTTTTAAGTCATAGAGTTGTATTGAAGTTGGAAAAAGCAGATTCACTTTGACAAATGATTTGGAAAACAACAGATATTAAGAATACTGGTTTCTATAAACTTTGATTTTTGTTTCTACTGATACTTAATACATATTTAAAATATGTTATAAATATTAATCTTTGAAAACAAAATTTTTCAATATGAAAAGCTGAGAGATATATTTAAACAAGAAAAAAGAACTCTTTCTTGGAAAGACAACACAGAAACAAAAAATGTTTTCTTTAAGTAAAGAAATTGGAATAAGATATACTTAAACAAGAAAAAAGAAATCTTTCTTGGAAAGGTAACACAGAAACAAAAAATGTTTTCTTTAAGTAAGGACATTGGAAGGTGTTTTAGTGAGCAAAATTTCTTTACATAGAACAGATGTGAAATGACTTAGATTAAAAAAAATGAAGTATTAAAAGCATAAAAAGTATTCTGTTGTTGTTACAGAAATACAAATTATAATTACTGTTAGTGGGTCACAGGGCACTAAATAAAGCAGGTGGAATTCAACATAGTTGAGGTTATTTTGATCTCTATAAAGTCATTATTTATACAGGACAAATTCAGAGTACTTACTTTGACTCTAGTAAAATTACTTTGTAATTAAATAAAAGAAATATCCAGTAATATTTGATACATGGAATATATATTAATAC